>NC_048902.1:4767795-4909321 GCF_011077185.1 Oxyura jamaicensis | reverse complement strand
GTGGCAGCCAGGAGCGGGCGGCGCCGCCGTTCCCGTTGGCGCCGGAGGCAGCCGGGAGCGAGGGGAGAGGCGCGGCGGCCGGAGGCTGTCCCTCAGCCCGGGGAACGCCGGAGCGCGGCCGCGGGACCCGAGGCAGGTTCCCGGCGGAGCGGGCGCCGCCTCCCATGCGCCGGAGGCCGCTGGGGTGCCAGCCTCCCGCCCCCGCAGCACGCAGCGCCTTCGCCCCGGGGCGACCGGACGGGACCTGCGCCGCCGGGGACGCCGGCGCCCTGAGGTGAGGCCCTGAGGGGCGAGCCCCGCGCCAGGTGGGGTGGCCGCGCTCGGCGGCCCGCGGGGACGCGGGCAGTGCCCGGGGGGCCGGGGCTCGGCGCGGCTGCCCCCTGCCTTCCCCTCCCGGGCCGGTCGGGCGAAGCCCCAGCCCGGGGGGCTCGCAGCCTTCCCCGGCTCTCAGAGCTCGCTGGGGCGCGCTGCCCAGCGCCGGTGCCTCGCGCTTTGGATGTCTTTTGACCGCGTAAGGAGCCGTCCCGCAGCCGCCTTCCCCGCGCTGCCCGTCTCCAGCGGCCGCATCGCGGGTGCGTGAGGGGCGGCTCCGTGTCCCTCGGCGTCCCCCCGAGCTCCCCGCACGTAGCGAGAGCCGCGTCGGGCACGGCTTCTGCGGGGGAGCACGAGGAGAAAGTAACTTTCCTCGGGAAGGACGTATGTCGCGGTTTTTGTCTTGCTTTGGGCCAGCTCTTCTGGTACATCTGAACACCGCTCTCCTTCGCAGCTCTCCTCGGGCTGCCCTGCCTGGCGTTGTGGGACAGGGACGGGGAGGCGGCGGGCAGGGAGGTGATCTCGGAATGCCTGCAGAGCTGTAGGGGTTCTCATCTGCCAGCGTCCGCGCTCGTGTGCTTGATGGCCCTCGGTGGACTTCCCATTAACTTCTCTTTTTTTCCCTCTTGTTAGAAGCCTGAACTGTTCAGAAAACCTGGCAGCAGCGCTTCCCACAGGTTAACGTGCTGTGTGGAAAACTGCTTCCTTCGGCTTATCTCAAATCTACTGCCTCATGCTGTTCATTCCTTATACAAGAAATTATACTCCTTCTCTACTGCTATCCCTGTGCCCTCTTCAGGACTACGTTCTTATTTCTCCACCTTAGTCTCAAAATAAAGCATTCTTAGCTTTTTAGTCACTTCTTGTATGGGAGTTTTTCCATATCTCCTGCCAGTGACGGCACCTTTTTCTGTGTGTTTTCATTCTTTCATTTATTTTTCCTTTTGATCAAGGGATCAGCAAAACTAAGTGATACTGAAGACCCCATCGCGGTGTGGGTTACATGGCAGCTCGCTGATCTCCGCTCACAGGCGTGACAAGCTTAAGTAGGCGCATCAATTATGTGAAGAGCCAACAAACACAGTAGAAATATTTGCAACTCACTGTGTGGTCATCAGCTGATGAATCAGTGTGATTTATTTATTTTTAATCAGACACTACTATGTAAGTAACTAGTTGTTAGTAGCTTAATACAAGGGCGTAATGCCATGGGTGAAATAGTCTCCTAATGGGTGCTTAATACTCTGTCAATATGCTGTGCTTGTTTCTTCTGTCATCTTTCCTGTTCTGTGCTAAGACCAAGACCTGAAAATGGCCCAAAATTTATCTGAGTTCAGTGCAGTTTGTGGAGCTGCCAATGCACTCTAACAACCCAGTCTATCCAGCTGCAGCTTGCCAAATCGGACTTCTTTCTGGCAAACGACTAGAAGTAATCTACTGGTTGATGCAATTTCCACCCATTCAATATTATCAGGGATTTAAAAGGAACCTTGGCATTGCTCAAGTTCATCAGACAGTTGTGATTCTTTGTTTCTCTTCCATCACTTCTCTCCCAAGGATTCTGGTGGGACAATGGATCTAGGTAGGCTAGGAAGAGAGAGTGCTTTTGGAGGAGAAAAGTGCTAGAAAATGAGAATATTTAGTAAAGCTAGAAGTAGGAGATCAGCTGTTTTGAGTTATATATAGAGAGGCCTTTGAAGTGAGTGTAGGCAAGAAGCGTAGGTTATTTGTCCTAACTCTGTCCCAAACAGAGCTTGTCAGGTTTTGTTTTGGAGCAGGGCTAATCCCTGGTCACTCTAATCTGGAACAGTTCCATTGGGATCCAGGGTGTTACTTCTGTTTCATGACTCTGACTCTTGGAAGCACTTGGACTAAGAGGTGTTGCATGGTGCAAGATTTTTTTCCTTTCACACTCCATACAACAGGTTCTTTCAGAGCTCCGGCAGACTTAGTTGCAGAAAATTAATTAGGTTGCTGGTATGTAATGATGAGTTTTATGACTGCAGTATAAAACCTTTGCTCTTGCTGTAGAATAACATGAATAACTGTGCTAGGCAAACCTGCATTAAACTAAGCCTGAAAACTAAACAAAAATGGACTGAATCATCTTGAAGACTTAGATTGGCCTGAGAGTTGTGATTCTGTGCAATGACAGCAGAAAAACAGGTTTTCAGCATGGCAGTCTGTGATGTCAAATCAGATGTGTGGTATTCAGAGCATTGACAGAGACAATTGTTGAAAGCAGACATGAAGAAACTTCAGCCAGACAGTTGGTGTTTTTTTTTTATTTAAATATTGGTTTATGGTCTAAAGTTAAGTGCAGTCCATGTAGAGACTCCTATGGACCCTGAGTTATTCCCTCAGGGAACATTAAGGCTTGATGGTTAAGCACTTAAAAATTCAGAAAACTCAAAAGTCAGCCATGCATAAAAATATTAACTTTGTCCCCTGTAGTGTTGTATTATGGTAACAGGCTTCAATTGTAGAAGGCTTTAGTTTTTTTCCAAGTAGGAAAAAAGTAAGAGGAGAAGACTTACTGGATCAGACCAACTTTTGGGTAGTCGGTATCCTGGACCTGACGGTGTCACTTCTGTTTCCGTAGATGGGCAAAGCGTTTTGTAACTCTTAGCTGTGAAACACTTCCCACGATCCCAGTGCTCTCCTCTCCCTTACCTAGCTGGAGGACATACTCAGCGAAGAATCTTGTTCTCTTAACTGGGCACACAGTTCACGCACCGCTTCATTTCAGTTTAGAAATTGGCATAATGTGGTGATAATGCAGTTTGGAGGATGAATCAGGTTAATAAGGAAAGTTAATTTGGTTATGAATTTATGTGGTTTAAATATGTGACCAAAGGACATGATTGTGCATTGCTAATCTGTTTCAGGTTACATAAGAGCTGATTGTTGTGTGTTTTGCATTTGAGTAACTCCTGTTGCATTCAGAATAGTACATTGCACTAGAAAATTCAGTTTACGTGCATTACATTTTTAGGGAGAATGCATGCATTTAATTTAAAAGATTAGTTAGGGAGGCGGTAAGCAGATGTAAATAAAAACGACAAAGAAATCGCTTAGAAAAGCGATTTGATGGGCACTGAATTTGGCCTCATATCCTACGCTGTATAAAGGGACTGTAGCTGAAACTGCATGCTTCAGAGTTGCCTGATTTTGTTGTTGTGTTCTTTGTGCTAGTTGGCAATAGCAGATATGAATCCTGTAATTTAAAACAACTCGGTTGTCTCCTAGTGAAATGTTCTGTCCCACCCAGTTTTCTCTTGGGGACTTGTGAGTGTCATGTCACACATCTCATTTGTGTAGCTTCTCCCTGCAGGGTTAGGGCATTCCCAGAGATGGGTCAGCGTTCATAGCTTTGGTTGCTGTTAAGCAATCAGCGCTTGTCAACACCATCTCCTGACATCCATTGCGTTCTTCTAAATGGCAGTACCAAAGGGCGGATGTGGGGCTGCTTGGCAGGAACTGTTCTTGCACTAGAAATATTCCAGGTCTAATAGGATCTGGATCTGGTCCTTGTGCAAGAGAAGTAGCTTTATCTGTTGATCGGGTGATATGTTTGTGGATCGCCAGAAGGTGGGTTTCTGTGACCTGCTGGGCTGCTGATCAAGTCACAGAATCACACAGAATCACAGAATTTCTAGGTTGGAAGAGACCTCAAGATCATCAAGTCCAACCTCTGACCTAACACTAACAGTTCCCACTAAACCATATCCCTAAGCTGTACCAGCATCTTCTTTATCTCTGAACGAGGTATGATGATCACAGGATATTGGCCAACTGTTGCACTTCCTGAAGGTAAAATTCTTTTGCAGATTGCTTTAAGCTTTTTAAAAACAAAGCAAAACAGCCACACACACAAAAAAAAAACAAAAACAAGCAAAAAACAAACATAAACAACAGAAGAAAAAAAAAAAACACAAGGCACTGGAATAAAAACATCTATTAGATGTTTTTGGATGGAACAAAAACAAATGATGTAGCATGTGCCTCCTAGGTTTATTGCTGTATTTCTTCAAACTGCAGCTCAAGGACTTGCTCATGGGCTATTTCACATCAGTCCTGTGCTGCTACTTCTTGGCATCCCACTTCAGTATTTATTTTGGTCCTGGTTTTGGAATTTCCCTTCACAGGAAGATTCCATACTCCTTATATGGAAAAAAATGGTTTTAAAAGGGACTTTTTTCCATTGGTTCTGTGGATTCTTTTCTAAGTATAAGAGCCGCTATCTGTTTTCTTTAAAGCTCTGATCCAAGGGCCAATAAAGTCAAGGAAAAGGTTATCAGTATTTTCAATGGCTTTTGGATCAAGGCATTCCCATGTGATGTGCTCTTGCCATTGGAAAGAATGTTTTGAAATTGCAGTGGCACTTTAAAGGATCATTTTGGTATATCTTTAAAGCCCATGTGTTGATACGCTTCCATTCACATGTAAGGAGCGAAGCTGGCGCATCTCCGGGCCCTGCCAGTAAGCAGCACTCTATTTCTCCGGTGGGTCTAATGCTGTGTCTGAACTGTGATAAACTCTAATTCTCTGATTACCTCTGTAGCTGATAAAAAATGAATTGGCAGAATGCATGAATGCAACTCTCTTTTCAGGCCTCGGCTCATGTTCCCAACCTGCATGAATCAATTACTGTTAAGCATGGATATATGCAAGTGTTGGTGTGACTGCAGCCTTGGAGGTTAGCCCTGCCTAGTGTGTGGAGCCCTTTTTCCCCCAAATGTTTTTCTGGAGCGTCACTTCAGCAGAACTGTCTGTGAAACAGAAATCAAAACGAAATTTTGTTTCACCAGGAACAGTGAATGCCCTACAACATAACTGTGAATTTTGAGGAACACTGAAACAAATTGACAAGTGACAACTTATTTATAAGAGCAGGGAGGAAGGCTTTATCAGCACAGATCCATCCAATGTCTTCATCTGATTTGGAGGAAGAAATGGCTTCAGAGCTCTGGAAATTCATTTTGCTGGTCAGGCGGTAACAGGTAGCTGGGTCCCAGAAGCTGCAGCTGCTGTCCCCCTGGCAGCCTGCTTCACGTAGCATTTAGGAAAGTAGAGGTAGATTTGCCCCAAAATCATGAGGTTGGTTTACAAATCCTGACACTCTGGAATGAATATATCTGACTTCATGTTTTCTGAGCTCTCCAGAGTTTACATTTGCAGTCTTTTCTTTGCCAGCGCAAGAGCTAGTAACTTGTTCTTTTAATGGGAGTAGTGCTTGTCATGCAGTCAGTTCCCCGAACTGGGGCCTTCAGGGGACTCTGGATACCAAAATAATCATATTTAAATACAGGACTTGGTAGAAGTTCAGTCCTTTACAGAGGATCGGCAAAAGGCTTATTCACTAATTCTGTGATCTTGTTTCCCTTTCTTGTAAGACTGCTGTGTCTTGCATTTTATACATCTGTGATTCCGTGTAGAGAGCAATACAGTTCTTCAGAAAGCTATGGCTTGTCACTGCATTTTTGTTGATTTCACTTTGATTACTTAATTAGTGCTTTTTTCTTTTTTTTTTTTTTTTTTTTTTTCCTAAACCAGACTTCTTAAAATATTGCAGTAAATAAGAAAAGAATATTCCCTTTGTGTTAAATTCAAAGGCATGGCTGTGGTGGTGACGGGACTTTCAACTTCTGAACTTTCCAATTCTGTCTCCGAGGGGTTGTATTGACCTCTGCTGTACAGAGATGAAGTTGACCAGAGAAACCTGGTCATGAGCAGAATCTTGCCAAATCCGTGTCCGTGTAGCCGGCAGGGATGCTGCTGGGTGTGCTGACACCTTGGACCTTGCTTGCTTGGACCTTGCTGTCCTTCTTGACTGCGTGGCCTGGTGTGAGACACAGGAACGAAGACTGGCTGGAAGTAAGGGTTGCTGTGAGCCTGGAGGATGCTGCCTGGAACCCTGCACAGACATAAAGTGGTTTCCTGCCAATTGCTTTCTATGTGGGTCATGATGTCCATGCTGAACCGTGATATCTCTGTTCTTGTTTTGGGAAGAGGCCAGATAAAGAAGCCCTTTTTAAAAGCTCTTCTTCATGAAAGCCACATCCTCATGAAAAAACATCTGTTGTGCCAGGCCCTGCTGGATCAGCACTTGGATCTGTGTGAGCATGGAAGAATACTGCTCCCCTAGGAGAAAGACGTCACTTAGATTCTCAAGTACGGTATGACTAAAATCTGTAATCCTGAATCAGGCGGATTCCCCTGTGACTCCGTTTGGATTAGCTGGCGAGAAGTGCACGGAAGGAAAACTCTAGATGGCAAATTCAGCAAAACTGTTGACAATAGTCTGTGAGTCAATGTTGACTTGGAAAGTTTACAGATGTCCTGAATTTTTCTTCCCATGGTAAAGGTGATTGCTCTAGTCCTGGTTTGGTAAGGTCGTACTTCTAGCAGTTGGTTGTATGTTATACTTGGGTTTTCTTTGGTAAATGTAGTTTCTGCGAAAGTAAAAAGAAGAAATGATTTTGCTTATCAGATTGGCAAAGGGAAGCAAGAGCCTGTCCAATCCCACCCTGCTTAATTACAACAAAATGACATCCCAGGACACAAGCTGACCAAAAGGATGATAAACTACATGGGATGGATGCAGTAACTTAATCTGGCAGCAGTGAAGGCTCTGTCTCATGTTCCTGTAGTTCTGTGAAGCTACATCCACTAGGGAAGTGAATGTGGAACAGCGAGCAAATCGCCTTGCAGATCTTGAGGGCTGGTGTGAGGAATTCAAACGCTTAACTAGAACAGCAGAAGAATAAGGATTTGAAAGAATAGAGTGTGTTAATCATTAACAGTTAGTATTGTTCAGCTTTGACAGCCCAGAAAATACTGTTCACGTGTTGAAACTCAGGGGTTAAGGCTGGATGTCTGTTTTGATTTTTGTAGTGACAACCAGACATTAAAAATGTAATTTCCTATATTCTTGTACTTCAGATATCGTTTGTACTAATTAACATGATACTGCACAGCAGAAAGACTTTCTCTTTTTTTTTCCCTCCTACTTATGGTTCAGGCTTTTACTCACATTGGCATTAAGAAGTTTGAAGTACTTTAGTTGCTTCTCAGAAGAATGTTTAAAATTTTTCATACTCAAGCTCAGATTTATTACTTCGGCACTGCCAATGCTGCTGTAATTGTCACTGTAAAGTTTCTTGTATTTGTTGCTGGCCAAATTCATTACACCGGAGTGAATGTGTAACAGGTAAGCATGTTTGAAACTTAAATAATTATAATTAATAATAAATTGCAACAGGAAAAAAACTGTGCAGTTTTTGAATGATGAAGGCATGAAAGGTCTGAAATATCTTCGCTGCTTTAATACTGTTAGAATTGGACAGAAAATGAGCTGACTTCTTTTGAACCATGCTGCTTGTGATTAAATCCTGATTTGTTTCTGTTGCTTTGAAATGGAAGAGGGGGAGAAACTGTTTCCAAATGTATCTTGCTGGCAATGGCAGGTTCAGAAAGGTAGGGTTGGTTGGTGTGTTTCTGCTTTTTGATTTGCCTTTTTTTCTAAAGTTATGTTACAAGGCCTCCTCAGGATTCCCATTTACTTAGACCATACAGATTTTACACTTAACCAGGAACCCAAGTACCGCCTAGAGAGAGATTACACTTGGGCTGCATTCCTTTCAGCAAGTTTCCTCTCTGTCTCCAGCAGTGGATACTCCATTAGATCTCAGGTCACTGTATAAAACCTGACTTTTCCTGACTTTAAGCAATATGCTAAACAGCAGTGAATGCTAACTGCTGACTTAAAAATAATGTAAAACTCTGTTTTATTTTGTTTTTTAAATCCTCACTGATCTTACATGCTCTGCCTGTTAAACCCTCTGCATAGGGAATATTTAAAGCAGCATCTGAAGTCCACGCTGTTGAGGGAGTTACTCTGTTTTCTTTCCCAGCAGTTTGCAATTGGCTGGGCTTGTTTTCAACAAAAGCCAAGAAATCTCTCTCTCACATTTTGCATCCCTGTTTTTCAGTTTTGTAGGCACTTGGATATTTTTCCTGAAGCTTCAAGTGATGTCAGATGAAGGTCAGTGCACTCTACTAACCTGCCCTGCAGCACAAATAAGTTCAGGCCCTACTGCCAAGAGATGACCTTTGATTTCTTTTTACCTGACACAATGAAGGCTCTGTTCAGAATTCTTCATTCCTGCTTTACTTTAGGCAAAGTCCCAGCCGCTTGAATAGGTTTGCTTGGGCAAAGAGGGTTACAAAAGTTCCTGAAGCATGGTATGGTGAGGGCAGAGGCCTCTGTGTTGTAGATGAATTTCAGAAACTGCATTTATCGTGGTCTGAAAAGAGAGGTAAAAGGCAAGAGTGGATTGTGTAGTGACTTCCATCACTACTGAGACTGAAACTACAAATAGTAAGTATCAGTTTTAAGCTACACCTGATCAACTGAGATAGTGAGCAAAGATGCTTATGCATTAAAACACTTGTTGTGTATAAGCATAAAGAAATACTTCAGTGTGAAATAATCTCTGGCTTTACAGACTGCTGGAAGGCTGTGTGTACTGTCAGTGGGTAACTACTATAGGGGTACTTGTGCTTTCCCCCTCTTGGTATCCTCCTAATCGAGGTGTGCTCTTGGGTTGAGAGATGTAGGGTCCCTTAAAACTAAGTGTAACAATTTTGCTCAAACTGCTGTTTCAAAGTGGGGTTACTAAGAGATTAGCTTCACCTAAATGAAGTTGTGTGTGGCTAATAAGTGGGGAGGCAGGTTACAGTAACGCTCTGACTGAACCATGCAGCTGGTTTGTTAAAAGGGAGATTTCCATCAACCTCTCTTTGCAAGTCCATCCTTATTGATTTTTTTCTTATTGATTTTTCTCTTCAACCCGTATTTCTTTTGCAGGTGTGAGAGTGGGTGCTTATGCTTCAGATCCAGTGAATGATTTTGGAAATGGCAAAGTCAGTTCATTTCTTTCATAGTCAGTTTATGCAGTTCAGTCTTAGAAACCCCTCTTGAAAAACAAGTAGCAGGTTTGCTGATAGGCTGGGAGAACAGTCAAGACAGAAACCTGATGTGGAAAGGATGGCTTCAAGTCAGAGGAATAAAGTTTTCCTGACTCATTTCTATGCGTTAATGCTTTTAGCAAGGGTGGCAGTGGTAGCTGGTGATTTTGTGAGGTTAGTACCTTTTATCTGTCAACCATAAACTCGTTCTTCACAGGCCTCTGCATGGCATCCGCTAAACTATTTCTTTACTAATAGGCAGCTGTTTAATCTGCAGCCAGTAAGATATTTCATCTTTGCTGCTCAGTGATTGATAACCTGAGATTATTTGAATGTATGATTGTATTCGAGTTTTCTGCCACGGCCTGATATCTCCTGTAGGAGTGTAACAGTTTATGCAGTTTGCATTAAATGGACCGAAATACTGACTGTCACGTGGACCACCAGAGCACATGAGGCATAGCAGCAAGACAAGATTTGTAGGATGTCAAAAATCCTTTTCAAATGGACAGGGTAAGAATAAACAGCTCCCGCTCCCCACCCTCAAAGGATCTTGCAGTTCACTTTTCAAATGCAGGAGGCAGGAGGATTCACCACGTGGAGGTATGATTGGTGCAAACATTAGGAATTTTGTAGAAGCCCGCACCAAGCCTGACCTGAATAAAGGCTTGAGGAGAATTACGTTCAGTGACTTCAGTCTCAAGGGGTATAATTGAAAACATCTTTTTTTCTAGGTTTCTGAACAAATGGATTTTATGGGTCTTCTGCTGTTATTAGTTGTGTCGTGTCTTAATTTCACGTTCTTAAAAATACAATGATAATGCTGTTTGTCATCCCTAATTCTTGTTAAAGTTTGGCTACTTGTGTTTTCCTTTTCATCTTTACTAACATCTTCACATAAAGAAGAGCTGCACCTCTGCAAATGTGCCTCTTTAAATGGTAAAAGCGGAACACAGTTGGAATTTGATGCTCCTTTCTTGGTTGCCTACCTTGTTTTTGTAACAGTGGACTTTTTGTAAGACATTATTTAAAACAAATTCAGAGGATAAGGTTATTTGATGTCTATAGTTTTTATGCTGTGGCCCTCATCTTAATTTTATTGCGAGTGAAAGCTAAATAAAAGTCCGTGGGACAGTTCTTCAGTGGTTTCTCTGAGTTACATCTGTATTGTTTATTTACATGCAGAATTTAATATTTGCAAAAGATTTACAATACTTCTTATTGTCGTTATTGTAGTTGACTTTCAGAGATCCATTGATAATTTACAATTTCATGTTGGCTTTAAATTCTCAGGTATTGTTTCAAAATTTTGAGAGAAATACCCAGTTTCACAGTGGTCTGTTAAGACCTCTCTTTAGACCTGTTATTTGTCATTATGTAGGAACATAAAGGAAAGCAATACATCTTTGAATTCTACTGTTGCATTTCCATACCTGTATGTGGGGAGCTTCAGATCTGAGAGGGTTTTAATGCGAAGTTAGAATCTCATCCTTCTTGTAGCATTATATAATAACAAAGTGACTTGAGATGAACTAATTAAAAAAATGTTATTTAAGATGTTTCAAGAGCATAGTTTCTGAAGTGTCCTATGGAAGATGGTGAGCTGTGTTTCTGTCCATGATCTAGCAATCATTATCTGTACTGCCTCTTAGAAATAAAGCTTGGCACTCAAGTCTTGCTACTAGGTATATGGAATCTCCTTCAGAACAGACCTGAGCAGTTGACCTATGTTTTATTCAGCAAAGGTGTGTGTAGAATTTATCTGAATTCTGTAGTATCACAGCACTATTTGCTCTAGACGTGTCACTTGTTTTTCAGTGGTCCCGAAGACATAGCCCCATGTAGGTGCCTGCAAAGCTTCTACATCCTCGCAAGTTGAAGCCCTATGTTGCTCTCATATACTGCACCTATTCAGAAGATATTCGGCATCCAGATTCTCCCAAATGTGAGAGGACACTCTCTGAATCCTTGAGCTTCTGAGAAGATGGTACTCCTCTGTCTGTGCGCCCCCCAGGCAGTGCAGTGCCTAAAGGCATTGCCTGGTTCTTGTGTAGCAGCTGGGCTGCGGCAGTACTGGTACCTGAGCAGTGCTGGTCACTTCAACGGGCGCTCGACTCAGGTGGGAATTGCATGAAGGAAAAAAAGAAATCTCATCTTTTTGCCAACATAAAGCAGTCAGGTTTGTTGACTGCAGGAGAGAACTGAAAGGAAGAAGACATTCTTCGTGTTGAGTGTTTATTACAAAAGCCCTCGTCACTTTTTTGGACGTGGGTTAGTACAAAATGTACGTCAGTAGATAGGCAGTGTTGTTTTTCCCTTCAGTTATGGCAGTATTGAAATGTATGTTAAAACACTTGTCCTTGAAAACTTGTGTAGAAAAGGATTTGATGAGTTATTTTGGGACGTGCGCCCACATTAATCTCCATCAGAGGGAGTACAGGAAGCCAGTGCTCTGCAGTGCAGCGCTGCATTGAGTCACAGCAGCATACTTGTCAGCCTACCAACACCTTTTCCTTTGCCCTAGCAGCTGGAATGCATTGGAGCAAGATACTCAGTTGGCTGTAGCCTTGATATCCATATTTTCTTTGTCTGCAAGTAGATGGGCTAATAAACTCATGCTGAATTACGTTACATTTACCTGTACTGAAAAACAGTTGTTTTTTAATTTGTTCTTCTGTAGTAAATGAGTTGTGTGTTGAAGTCCTGCTCAATTCCGGAGGGAAAGCCAGCCTTTCTTTAGAATGTGTAACCCACAGCAGAGTGTTACATACGAGGCAGAGAAATCTCTGAAATCTCCCGGGATGACTTTTATCCCATTTTATAGCTCCATACACAGAGACTAATGCTACAGAAGCTCTTGGAGTTCTTGGAGTTGTAACCGAAATGTGGAAATGAGCCCCAAGGATCTCAATAGTCATTTCAGCGGGTGCCTGTGTTATGTTTACAGATGCATATTCCAGTCAGTTTCTGTTCTGCTGCATGAGGTTTTATGGTAGAAAATTAAGCATCTCTGGCAATAGGGGATTTGAATAGCTATGCAGAAGAGAAATATTTAGTCAGCCTTGACGAGGCTCTGCTCATTGTGGTCACTTGGGTGATCTATGGCGATCTCTTCCAGGGACTAGGAAGGCTTCCATTCGGGGTTGCCTAGCAAGCTTGAAAAGTGGTTTGGTGTGATTACTGGCGTGTGCCTCTACAGATCCAGCTTTATCACTCGTCTGCTTTGGAACAAAGTATAAATATTGCTAGAAAGCATTGTTATTTGGAGGCATTACTTCTGCACGGTGATGTTTCCTCCACTGGTACTCCAATGAAAATATTTTTTTTCTGAATAAGCAAGCAAAGATTTCAAGTCTCTGTCACATACTCTTCCCCCTGTTGTGTGTGATCACTGGTGCCCCAAACACCTGTGGAATTCTCAAAGCAGAAGGGGGGGAGGAGGAACATTGTGAAAGTTAGTGTTTTGACATTGCACGTGTTCATGTACTGTCTTGACAGGCGCATTAACTTTTATTATTATTATTATTTTGGTGAGGACAGTGATAAATTTGAGCATTCAGCTGCTATTTAATTTCTTCCTTTGAAAATCACAGCTGTGAAGTTTGGGGTTTTGACTGTTGGAAGTGCTTGTGTGTGTTCAGAGCACTTGGCTCCTTCTGTTGTCCTGTTAGTATGGATCAGCCCGACGTTAGAGAAAGGATAGGTTCACATCAGGCTTTTTACTTGCACTGGAGTCGTGCAGAAAGCTGGTTGCGGTAGGTTAATGACGCACACTTCTAAATACTAGTCAGTGAAAGATCTCAGAGGGTGTCGTCGCAAGGAGGGACCCTTGATCTTTACCGGTGTATGCTGCTGAATGGTGCCTGATGCTCAGGCCACCGAAAAATTATTCTCTGAAGTACAGTCTTCTAAGTTTGTTCCCTTTTTTTCAACGTAGAGGATGCTGATGTTTGGGCGTGTGTTTGCTATGTTTATTGAACAGTTTGAAAGCTTAATTCTCATGGTCAATTGTTTAAAAATTGAAAATACGACTTGTGTTCTGCCAGACAGTTCTTCTTAAACAGTTGGCTAGAAAACAACGCTTCCTTGTTATATAAGGCAGGTATCTTCTACCTGCACAATAATCATAGGGTTTACATAGTTTTTGCTTTGTGAGAGAGATGTCTCCCAGCTGTGTTCCTTAGAAATAGCTGCTTATACCGATGAAATACATTGCACATGTTCCTTCAGCTAGCTCTACAGAAAGATTTGCTTCCTATGAGTTTTCAAGCAGTGTGTTTTATAACTCTGAGCGAGGCTGGTGGGTCTTCGGTTTTCATCCAAAAGGTGTTAGGTCCTCTGAGAGCCAGCATTACCTCTTCATGTAAACTGCAAACTTGCTGTTGCAAGCCTATGTTTTTGAAGAAACTCAAGCTAAACTAGGCGGAGAGTTGGAAGACTTTCTTTGACTTCAGATACCTTGTGTTCTGAAAACAGCTTTCTTATTCTCCTTTCATGACTTACTTAATAAACATCTCATTTTCTTTGACTTAGTTACCAATGAAGAAATTAGTGGAGACTAATATTGCTAATTGCTCCGAAATACACTCCTATGCCTTGAAATATCAATATTGTTCTGACTTTTAGTAAATAAATAAACTTGGAGACTGAAATTCTGCCCATAGTACTTCTCTCAATTAAATATGTCTGGCTAGAGCATTTTAACTACCACTCACAGCAGGAATTGTACGGGAGTCTCCACAGCATGGAGAGGGTCTGGAAGCAGTGCATGAACAGTGCATCTAAAACACCACAACTGCTTGTACTTGGTAGAAAAGTATTTAGAACAGCATCTTGTTGAAAAGCAGTTGGTGCTCTCGCTACTCATTTTGCAGGCAGGACCACAGTTATTTCTGTGTTCCCACATATATACTGAAGTTCCCACAAGCCCATTTCTCTTGCTCGGCATTACAAAGGATTCACCTGTATTTCGAGTAGGTGCTTAGAGAGGTGTCAGGGAACCACCTGACTTTTCAGGCTGTTAACCATTGCTTCTTCTTTCTTTCATTACCAGGAGTCAGATGAATGTTGATCAAGTTTATGGAAAGGTTAAGGAGGATTGTTTTTATGAAAATGGCCTTTACCATATCATCTGGATCCCTCTCCCTCTTACATACATGTTCCCTTCTACGTCTTTGCTTTGGAATATTCAGGTTGTAGAAAAGAAGTTATATTAAAGGAGAGCAAAATTAATTGTCATCATAAGAGATCGTTGTTCTAAAAAAATTGTAGTTACTAAGCATAGTTAGAAAAAAAATAAAAAATAAATGCCAAGGATTTGGCCAAAATTACACAGCCTGTCACCGTGAAATGAACTTGAGATAGGTTTGCAATAGTTTCCACACAGAGTTACATCCCAAGAATCTCCCTGCCAATTTAGAGAGATTTATGATCTCATATCTGTGATTCATTTTACCTTTTACATATTTGTTTTTTGCCTAGAAACCACACATGAGGACCTAAAATACAATGTTTGTGAAGATTTGCTAGTATTTTCAAAAGGTGAAAGAGGGAGTTAAAATGGCAATCTTGGTTCAGCCTCAGTCTTGAACAACAGGCATTTTTCTGGATTATTTCAAAGAATTGAAGAGTAATTTAATTTTTCTGATGTCCAATTTGATTTTGGGTTTTCTGGCCTCAGGTTCGATATTATATTTTTATTTTATATTTTCTACTTAATCATATGTGTTCAGCAAATACTACATTAATTCTACATAACTAATGGTAACAAAAATTAAGAAAAGAAATCTAAAGAAATATTGAAGAAACCAGTCTGACTTGCCATACATACTACAACTATCGCACAAGGTATGAAATGAGTGCCTGTTATTATAGTTTCCCCCTTCACTTTCAAGATTAATGTCACAATCCATTAGATCTTTAGGTAAATAATTTATAATATAATAAAGACTGAAGCAAGAAAGGCTGAACTGTCGTCCTCCAGCATAACGGTATTTTCCAAGCAACAATGTGCATGTTGTGCATGGGTATTTTGGGCTAGATGCAGTAAAGACATTGGGGATATGGTCGCTATTGGATTTCCCCAACTTTGAGATTGTCTACTAGTGTTTTAAAGAACAGAATGGTTTTTGGTTGCCACATAGTCAGGTTACGTGGTTTTCTGCTGAATTCTACTGACATTACTGAAACTGTTTTTTGAAGAGTTGAGATTCACAGGAGTTAAAAAAAAAAAAAAAAAAAAAAAAAAAAAAAAGGCAGCTCTAGAAATGGGCCTAAAATCTCAGACTGCTCCAGGATTGCCCTCAACCTCACAGTCAGTGTTTTATTTGGGGTTGTTGTTTTGGGGACTCCCGTGCATCTCCCGCCTTGCAGCACCTCGACTTTGGAGCAGCTGGCACATTCCCCCCGGCTCCTGCCAGGCTGTGCCCCTCTGCCAGCGCAGGGCCTGTCCCACCCCCCAAGGCCATCGGCAGTGGCACCTGTGGATTTAGGAGGCTTGATCGTGCCTCTGTTCGTGCGGTATGTTTACTGGACTGTGTTTTTTGTGTGTGCGAGAGATTTTAGGGAAAGGAATGAAAACGTCTGGATCTTGATCAAGAATAGATTGGAGACAGGCACAGAGCTTTCTTGGACTGCAGTAGTTCTGGACACACCCAGAAGGAGAACTTTAAAGTTTTTAAACTAAAACAGAGAGGTACCTTCAGGGTTAGGCGGAGTAACTTGCGGTTTCTGATTTAACAAAAATGTATGCTCCATTTGAGCATCAGAACCTTCCCTCAGGTCTAACGCTGACTTTGTCTGTCATACAGCTTTCAGAGACAACTGTATCTTTGAATGTAATTACTGAATATTTGAAGAGATTAAAACTCCGCTGGTAGGTGTCATCAGTTATGGTACAAGCTATTGGGTATATGCACAAATGTGTGTGGAAACTAGGGAAACGTGGTGCACTGTGAGGTGCTTTATCCGAGTCTTGTGAATGTAGAGACTTCTGGATGCAAGCCAAAGGATTTTCATTTAACATCATTTAATAGGTGTGAGCAGCTGAACTGATAAATACACCACGCTTTACCGTTGTGCAAGGGAACAGACTCAAAGGTAATCTTAAAAGGTATATATACTTTTTTGGTTTAAGTAGTTCTAAATATTTGTTAATGCTATTTCCTAAATAATATAAAAACAGAGCTTTGCACATCAGCAGAAACAACTTTGGAATGATGCTTCGGTTTCATAGCTACTTCAAGTTCCTGCTGTCAGTAGCTGGCAAGATATATAATCTAAGCAGGAAGATAAACATTGAAGGAAATTTAACTTGGCTTGCCATGTATTTAAGTCAACAAGATAAAATAGGCTATACAGCTCAGAGCAGTTCTGAACTGAACTGAGTTTGTGTGTTTGCACGTGAAGCACCTCACGGCACTGCTGTGACTTAGAATGGTTGGTCTTTGGTTGCTTCCGTGTGTGTGCGTGCATGGGGAATGACTGGGAGTTTTCTGTCCTGGTCAGCACACGGATCAATGCGGATATATACGCACGGCGGGACTAAAAAGAAGTGTAGGTTGATGCTAGCATTACATTGTAATTCATGCGAGAGGAATACCATCCACCTGCGGTACAAAGGGTACAGTCACGTGAAAAATTGCCTGTGAGTAGTCCTGCAGTATTTAAGTGGTTAAGGTAACTGATTCGTTAGCTTTTTGCAAGCCACCTCATTGGAAGAAGTGTTTTTTTTTGGTTAATTAGGCAAGGAAATCTTACTGTTGACTTCCCAGTAGACTTTCCTCTTTACTTAACTTTCTGTACAGTGCCCCAGGTCTGCCCCGACAATTCTGCATATTGCATCATTTAATTCTTTGAGACACCTAGTTGTGTGTCTCAGCAAACTTCTGAGCTTGCCTATGAGCCTAATGCATTCCTTGTTTTTAAGTTGCTCCCATTCTCCATCTCCTCCTCGTCATTTTGAAATCTCCATTACAAATCAGTGTTTCCGTTTTCTAATTTAAGTTTAAAGACACTCTGCGGGTAGTGTCGAGAGTGTTAATTTCAGTAAATATCAAAAGGAAAGATTGTTATGATTAGTTCACCACTTTATAAGGTAACTGATGGGACTGGTAGCGGTTGGAAGGTGTTAGAATCGCTCACCTGCAGTGTGAACGGGGAGGGAGGAGACGTGAATCAGGGTCTGTTTAGCCAATCTCGTTTTCTGTGACCTGATGCAAGTTTTATGATATGCAGCGGAACGCCTCTCCCTTTGGGTCGTCAGGCCATGGGTGCTCTGGAGGGGAGGTGTTAATTCTGTCCCATCCTGCCTGGTGCGGTGGTTTTTTTTCCCCTACTGAGTTTCACAGATTTAGTTTTGTCCCACCTTGGGGTGAAATGGGGAAGATTGTCGCAATGTCAAATATTTTAATGCAGTGGGGAAATTCTTGGTAACTCTGCTCCTGTACAGGAATGTGGTTTGTTCCAGTTGAGGTGATGTGGTCTGTTCTGCTATAAATAGGGGTACCAGAAAGTCTTTTTGCCAGATAGGCCTCTAGTACTTTTAAGCCCCTTGTGGGAAGGTAGCTTGACTTATTGCAGCAACTAACACATTTTACACCTCACCAGGCTTTTGAAAGTTGTCGTGCCAAAATTCAGTCCTAGTGTAAGCTGTCTAGCCATTTCAGGTATTCATTTTGCCCTGGATCTTTGGGACGGAACATAATTGCCATGTTTGCACATTTTCATATCAAAACCACCCGTGTCAAAATGACATTGCTTTCCATATGCTCTAAACACTTAGCACTTAAGTCATTTTGAAAGCAAGCTCTTAAGTTCCTTAGGTGCTTACCATTTGCAGCACACAGTGTAAAAATTGCTATTTCTAAAGAAATGCACATATGAGTTGCAGTCAGAAGTGCTCTGAAAAATGCACTGAAATGCTGCTGGAATCTGAGTTAGTAATGCGAGCTGCCAATGACAGTAAAGATACAGATGAACTGAAGAAAATGGTAAAACTATGGCAAGACATTAGGTATTCTTCTTGAGAATAATCTCCAGCGATACTGAAGGTTTTTTGTTGTTGTTTGTTTGTTTGTTTGTTTTCCCAACCTCTTAGCAAAGCTAGTTTGCTAACAATACGTTTTCTGCTTTTCAGATGAGGTGTAATTTGCAATGGGGGTTGGGAGGGTGCACGTTTCTTCTGTTTGTGTCATGTAAAATGTTCTGTTGGGATTGTGTCCCTCCATGCAAGGGTGTGGGATAAAAAGATTCTTGCAGAATGAAAAAACAGAACAGGAGAGTACATCTGGGGTGGGGGGGAACACAGGATGATGAGAAACTTGAAGCTGTGTTGGTGACAACCCATGTTACATGCATGGTCTCCATTTTCAATCAGGCAGGTTGCAGGAAGTGAGACATTTGTTTCCTTCATAATTCAGAATGTCTGTTAGTAAATAGTTTCTGAGGGGATACGTCTACGTTCTTCGTGTTAGTGCTGTATGTATGGACTTAAACGTGCGTAGCTTTAGTACAGACTAAAAATCTGTTTTCTGAAGTGCTCCACATCACCTTAAAACCAACCAAAACAACAACAACAAACTACCCAACAACAAAATAAGTACAATATTAAGCAGTGAGACTGGTGACTAAATTAGAGAAAGCCTCTTAGATCTACTGACAAGCAAGGGACTGCAGAAATAAAAGATGGAGTTTAGCTGGGTCCTAGAGCTTTCTTCTGCACGACTAACCTGTTAGGTGGGGGACTTGTCCTGGTGCTTTTCCAAGTGTCCAATTGTTAATGCCTTCCCCGTTTAAAAACCAACAAACAAGTGAACTGAGACCATAAAAGGAATCGTCTTTTCAAGTTGTTAGAAATATTTTGTGAGTTCTTAAACCCAAATTTATTATTATTTTTTTATTCAGCTTGCCCAGTTAGCTCCAAACAATCCCCATTTTCTAGCACAGGATCAGTAGTTTATCTAACTTCTAACTGCGCTTTTTTTTTTTTTTTTTTTTTAAGTTCTCAGTGTCTTTTCCCTCTTTAGGCAGGTATTAATTACCTGGCTGCCTGACAGAAACTGAGTGCTTTTTATCTGTGAACAGCAATGTTCTCTTGTTTCTGTGCACTCCACAGCATTTCAACATGTAACCGCTTGTAAATGGCAAGATGCCGACAGTGGTTGACAAAGTTCTTAAATTTATGGATATGCGTTTAGTCCTAATAGTGTTTTATTTCCTCTTCCCACTCCCTCCCTCAAATCCATCTCCCCCCAGTTTATATTGGATCTCCGTGCTACAGAGATCTCTCCTGCTGTCTAATTCAAGTGCAGCATTTTAGGTGTCAAACGTACAATTGAAGCTTTACCAGAATAAGAACTCCCAGGTGTCTGAACAGTGGAGAAAGTTCCTAAACAAATGAGAGTGCACCTAGGTAGTAACTCTTTCAAGGGCTGGTAGGGCTACTCTGCGTTTGCAAGGATCGTGAAGCAACGATAATGCTCAGAAAGAAATAAGGATCAGTTGAGCTTGGATTCTGAATGCTGTGGAACCCCAGATCTCATGTGTGACTATGGGCCAGGCGCGTGGCTGGGATTGCTGTCCAATGAGAGGGAACAACTCTGCTTGTCCCTGTTTTTTTTCTGCAGAATGCTTGAAGACTCGGAACAGAATCATCCTTGCTTTGTTCACAACATGCAGTGTGTGTTACTACACTGCTATACAAAAGAAATTCTTCATTTCTATGTTTTCTATTAATAGAAATCTTTGAAGCTACTTGCAGTTAAATAAATAAAATCCTCAGTATAGTGGCAAAAAAGGCTTAACATCATACAGCTAACTTACTGGGAATGTGAGATAGAAAGGCAAGTATATTAAACATCAGTTCTGCACCCATGGGAGTCAGATCAAGGTTTGGCATTCCATGTTTTTTCAGCTGAGCACTTTGGCACAGTTTAAGTCTTGTCACCCCAGCTGGGGTGTGTCTGGTCTATTAATTGATTTTACAGGTTGAATTGTTGAATTGTCCCTGAATTCAGGTAGAAATGACTAACGCTGGTCTGTATCCAGTTTTTTGGACATCCCGAAAAATACTGAATAAGCAGCATTACATGTTTTTCTCTTTCTTTCTTTAGGGTTTGTTTGACCTGCATTGAGCTTTACTACAGTGAAGAGTATTTTTCCCTGGAAGACGCTTTGCATTAAAGGATCATGGTAGACAGTTTAATAGTTTCTTTGAGGTAAGTGATGCAACAAAACATTTTAAATCTGATTTAATATGTTTGTAACAGATAGCAGGAAATATTAGCTTGGTGGACTCTTGCTTTTGTGTTATAAGTATTTGGGTAATAGGAGGATAAATAAAAATCCTGTCCAAAGACAAAATAATAATGTGCATGTATCCTAGGCATAGTATTCCTTGGTGTTAGTAAAAAGAGAAAGTTCTCATTACTTGTTTCTGCTTAGAGCATCATTTGTGTGTCACTGTGACAGAATATTTTATTGGAAAGCTTTAAAGCTTTTTTTTTTTTTTTTTTTTTTAATGAGGCAGTGTGATTGCTATCACTGCCTTTAATAATAGATTTGCATGTTTTAGTACCTGTGCCGCAAGTCAGTCTAAGATTCATACCATGCATTCCAGAAACAGCTTGACAGTGGGATAATACGGGAAATACCTTTTGAGCAGTTTTGCTGACAAGGGAAGCACTAACCTTTTATTAAGCTGGTCTGTCCAGTTCTGTAGCTGGGCAAGCAGATTGAGAGAAAACACGCAGCTGTGATGCTACAGGAACCTCTGCTGGGAATGACAGCTGCAGAGCAGTGAACCACATGCTCTTTCGTTTGTATGGAGGTACTGTCAGTTACACCTCTGATCTAAAGTTCCTCATTGTGAATTTCAGACATCAGTCTTTGAATTTGAATTCTGGCAACCTCTAGTTTCCTCATCAGAATGGGTGTCCTATATTATTGACACTATTTATTTTATCTTTCCTGCTGAGACTCATCCCTACGTATCTCCCCAAAGCTGTCCCAGACTCAGGCTGTCCTGCAGACCTTCACTTGGGGAGGAAGACAGGAATATGAGACGAGCTGAAATGCAGCTAATCACATGGCTAAAATGCTTTCACTCCTGACTGGACAATCCACAGCTGGCCATGACAGCCCTACTTAAAAATATAACTAATAAGGGACAGTAACCATAAAAGAAATGTACTTTGGTACCCTCCAGCTTCATCCATTGAGAGTTACTATTCACTGCAATGGGAGAGGAACTCTGAGAGGTGTTCCTAATGAGGAATTAGATAGCAAACCTTTTTTTTTGCTACTCCTAAATAGAGAGCTACTATAGCATTATTTTTTCTCCTCAGAAAAGGTATTGCGTATTGCCAGTAAAAGAAAGTGAGCTAATGCTGTGCAATTTGGATAGTTCCCTGATTTTGCCTTAAACTAGCTGCTTGGCTACAAATAATACCATAACCATGAAAGCATGGGCTTTACCAGCAAGGTCTTTACTCAGAAGCCTGAATTAAACAGTCATCAATCAGGGATTTGTAGATGTTCAGGTGTCCTTGAAAAGTTTTGCCTTAGTTTGAGGAGCACTTGTTCTTTTTGGCTTTAGTGCTAAGCAAGGATACCTGAAGCAAGCTGAAATTGGAGAAGCCTGTTTTTGTAGTTCGGGAGGCCTAATATTAGTCTGGCGTGACTGACAAAAAAAAAAAAAAGGCTACTGAGAGCAATAACGTTTACAAAATTAAATCGACACACACTGATTTGAAGCTAGAGACTTACCTCAGGCTGGCTTAAGTATTCCTGCCAGTTTTGCCATGTGTTTGAAACAACAGGTTTATGCCAGTGTTTCTGGGAGACCCAAGTGCAGAAGTAAAGTAAAAACCAACTTCATTGTTCTTGAGTACATACATACAGATGTTACTTGTAATGCAACCTTGTTACAGAGCGGTCAGGAAAAGCTTGACACATACACTAAAAGTTTGAATTTTAGAACTGAAACCTTTAAGTGATTTGCTTTGAAGATTACAGTTCTCACTCGGTTCAGAACTACCGACCTTGTGCATTATTTCAGTAGAATTTATTCGTGGAAGTCTCTAGTCCTTCTGACTGATCAGAAGAACCCAGTGTTTTTCTTGTGGATGAAGGCATTCATTTTCTTATGCAAATTTTGACCTTTCTTTCAGGTGCTCTGGGGGAATATAGGGAGTAGAAGCCATAAAGGAGAGTAGATCATGGATAGGAAGTTTCTGAAAAGGAAGTTAAATATAACTTGCAGAGGATGTAGGCTGGGCCTGTCAAAGACTGAGCTCTGCCTACATTAAAATTTGTCATATTTTCATTGAGAATAGTTAGATCACTGCAGCTGGAGGTCTGAGTTCCATTTCTATTTCTACCTTTGATTTTGGGTGTGATTGTTAAATCAGTTTCTTCAGTCCTGCATTTGCCTTCATTCCACCACTGTCTTATCTGAGCCTTGCTCTGAACCGCATGTCTGGGCTCTTACTGTAGTTTCTTTGCAGCATCATTGGCTCCAGTTTCATCTGCCTCCTTTATTTAGCTTTATCACAAATGGTAGCTATGTAAAGTAAAATACTTCTCTCTAATGGACCTTTAAAGTGTTTTCACTTTTTTTTCTAAATTTGTGGAAGTAAGGAATGTTATTTTTTTCTTTTTTTCTTTAAATGTTTTTGGTTTTATTTGCTTTGAGAGGGGCACAGACTATGGTGATGAAGTGATGAAAGGCCATGTGCAATAAATGCTTACCTAACAGTTCCTCTTGCAGTTTGTTAGCAAAAAATTTAGAAAACAGAAAACTCAGTAAAAACATTCTCCCTAGCAGAAGACTATATCTATTTGCAGTAATCAAATGCTTTGTAAAACAAAAACAAAAAAACCCACCTGTTTTAGTTTAGTTGGTCTTTCTCTGAAAATACCTGAAACAATGTGAAATATTTAAAGGATTACTGCATAGTAAGCAAAGGAAGGGGCTGTGAGTAGGAAGCACAGCTGGATTTTGTCTGGTCCATTAGTTTGCAGATGGATTTTGTGTCCAAATCCATCAGTTTTATTTCTGCATTGAAATTCAGCAAATCATTAGCAGCTTTGGCCTTCATGGGGGGTCCAAAAGATTCCCTTTGTAAACTGAGAAGTCAAACTCCCAGTAGAAATAAAGATATCTTAATTTTCCCTCTTTCTTACCTTTTTGGGTTTTCTGATGAAGGGCTTTCTAGGAGGATGCAAACCAGTCCCCGGTTCAAGCTGTAGCAAACAAAAGAGTGAGCTAACTGAACCAAACTTGTAACGGGCTCTTAGGAGTCATTACAGTGGTGAGGCTTGACAGAACGAAGTTTGTTTGGGCTTGCTTCCCATTATGACTCCTTTCAGACTGAAGATGTGGGGACTGGGGTGATGCTTGGCTGCTTATCCTGAGTCTCTGGTGAGCTGTGTCCGCTACTTTCCATCTTCTGTGCCCATTAGGTTATTCAATTTCTGTAAGTGTTAGGCAGCTGGGGAAGAACCTACCTTCTGCAAAATCATGGAGGTTCTTTGCATGTTTCCTGTGTGCTGGGGGTGGAGTGTACATCTGCAAAACGAGGAACCAGAGTCAGAAACAGACTCAGTCCACATACGGCCGAACTCCTACCTAACACTTTAGAAAAATTGTGAAGCATATGTCAATTTAATCACCAAATGCTGAGGTGTAAAAGTATGCACTTTGAAAAATATTGTAATTTAAACATAATGTTATATGCAATACTGTTAGTGGATTCTACTTGGTGCACTTTTGCTTTATAGATGAATGTGTGTACCTGTTTCTGCCTGCTGTGTACCGAAGAGAATGTCATAAGAACGTTTCACACAGTTTAGTGAGTCTGCTTTGGTTAGTAATGGTGTTCAAGTGTGTAAGTCCTCGCAGCGTCAAGCCCTTTAATGGGTTATAGGTGTGTGTGGTTTGGATTAGTGGTAATGATGTATTCTGTTTCTCTGTTTGTTTTTTTCCAGACTTCTCAGTTCACTAGCAGTGCTGGGATTTCAGTTTGTCATCCCACAGCCTTCAATTGAACACAGAAAGGTGAGCATTAGAAATATTTGGCAATTGTGTACTTAAAAGTAAACATTGAAAACAGAGGAAGATGTTTGAAGTGATGCCGTCTAGATAAAGATCTGGGAATAATGTAGCTTTTGTTGTGTGTGTATGTTTTTATATTAATATATATGTTTTTAAAAGAGCCCCATCATAGTTAATCCGGTGAGTGTTATAAACAGATACAATGACAGCGTATGGCGTGTTGTAGGTCACAGATATAGCTGTGACAGCTTACTTAAAGTTTAGAGCATTAGAGCATCATGTAAGACAAATGGGAGAAATAATTCATGTCAGTGCGAGCAGCACTCAAACATGGAGTGATTAGCTCAAGCGTCCAGTTGCTCACAGGTAGCACTTTCTCTTACAGAGATCTATAAGCATCTGAAGCAGATACTGGACCCAAACCACACTCATGTGCTAGACTGAAATTGCTAGAGACTGGAGCTGGAAACTGTAAAACTTGTTTCTTGTGCTCTTGTGAAAAGTTCACATGCACATCTAAGAAGGCATGCAGCCAACACACGGTATAGAGGACCCTTATATCCCGCTCAGTATTAGTGAGGCCTTAGCTGGAAAACTTAATTTAGATTTTTGCACTGCTTTTCAGGAAAGTAGGGATGATTTGGAAACAGAGGGCAGCAGTGATTATCCTCGGGAGGTTTTACAATTTTACCTCTGAGGGGAGTTTGAATGAATTTGGGTTGTTTAGTCTAAAGAGAAGACTGAGGGGGAGGAGCAGACATAATCTCCAGATACTCTGAAGTGCCAAAGAGAGGTCTATTCTTAACCTCTGCGGTAGAGCAGATGAGAAGAAAAGGATTGAAATTGGCAGGGGAAATTGGGGTTTGTTTATTAGAAAAAATTTCCCACAGTAAGGATATAATGAATAATAGGTCACATTTACTTGATAACTTTTAGCATTTCCATGATGGAGGCTTGGTGAATATGTTGGACAGATATTTGCCAGGAATTATGTGTAGGTATTGCTGATTCTACCAGAGACATGAGGGAGAAACCCTCTGAGTGCTCTTTTGACTCTGTGTAGTCTGCAATCTTATATCTATCTCATCTCTTAATTGCTACTCAAACCCAATAGATTAATAATTAAAAGGTGTCAAGTAACGTACATCGCACGGGTTTGGCGAATAATGCAAATATATTAAACTTGATAAGTTCATTAGGTAAAAACAAAAATTACTATGCAAAAGATTTTTATGGTTTCTTCTGGAATACAAAGGTTGTAGTGTTGGTCAGCAGTTTCTAGGACGTTGTTTTTTTCCTTATCTAACTTACTTTGAACTTACATTCATACAATATAATTTCTAAATAACAACTATTCTCTTCAATGAGGCCAGAGTATTTATCGGTATTAGCAAAAGGAGGAGGAAATTTTGCATGAAACCAATAATCACCATTTGTGTTTAAAAATCAACCAAGCTGTCTCAAACTGTTTAAACTGAAATCTTTTCTTAATATTTGAGCAATTAACTTCTCTTGTCCATCAGTACTGGACATATGAACAGCCCTCCTGCTGCTCATCATGCCGTCAAGCTGTCTGTTCTCTCTTCCCACACTTACTTTATTAAATAAATAGTATTTAACCTTTTCTGTTAAGTGCCATGCTGTGATGAACCAAAGGTTAAACTATGAAACATAACAGTCCTCTTCCTGGACAAACACTGAGGTCTGTATCCCTCGCTTTTCAGAAGTCATCCATGGGTGGATTGTTAACTGATCTTACGTTGCTGTATTAAAACAGTAAGCTGTAGTTACAGCCGTACTTTGCTTATTTTAGTAAAATTGGTAATGTATGCAGTAGTAAAGATTGTCCAAAAAAAATTTCTGGTGTAAATATTGCTTTGTATTAACTTCTTGCTTCTGTTATTAAGCAGTAGCATTGAAGCAGTGTAGTTTCTTTGAATTTACGTGCATCTTTTTGTCGCCCAATTGTATATTACTATTGACTTTAATGGAGGTATCGTATATTATCCACCTTATTTTCAATGCATGGAAGAAATGTCATGGTTTGCTTTTACAAGCTTTTCACTGGGCACTGCAATATTTTTGAAGTACTTCAATGAGATGAGCAAGATCCCTTCGCTTTGCTGAGGTGAGCTGTTAGACCAGTTGAGTTACCCATGCAGAGATGTACCTGAGTAGCACTGCAATGTAATGGCCAAAACTCATCAGTGCTCAAACAGCACTTCTGTTCACGAGAGGGAATGTCTACACTTAACAGCTACTTCAGATGTTACTGCCCTATCTATAGTATCTCGTTTTTTTTTGCAAGGTTAAGTTTTTCTGTTTTGGCTAGAGTTTTAGGGGGTGGGTGTTGGTATTCTGTTTATTTTCAGTAGACACGGATGTGTTGCTTCTAGGTTTAATTTCTGAGTCACCTCTGTTTTTTCTCCTTAAATCCACCACATAATAGCACTGTGTTGATTGTGTTGGCAGAACACAAGTAGAGGGGCAAGAAGGAGCTTATCAGAACTTCTTTTAATCAAATCAGTCTGTCACTGTGGACTGACCATGGGGATCTATGAGCTTCCCATTTGCTTCAGGACAAGATGATTAGAAATAACGCATTGCCTCTGCTTGCCTTGCCCCATGCCCCTATCCCTCTATCTAGAGTTTTAAAATGGCTGAACACCTACGTTTGTGTGGATGGATAGACCTTTTTCTGGGCAGTCACCTGCCTCCCTGAAGTTTGTAATGTGAACATTATATATGACAAATAAAATGAAACACTAAGACTTAAAGGAATTCTGCCATATTCTTGGGTGAATTGGCCAACATACTTTGGGGGTAAAAGTGAGGAGAAGATTTTTTGTCTTGCTCTCCTTTGCCTGTAAAGAAGTCAAGGAATGAATGGGTTCTTTATTTCTTTCCATCTTTGTCTTCCATTTCTGTTTTCTGTGGCAGGCTTGCTTGCTTTTTCCATTACACTGCTGCAAAGGGCTTACGGTGTTAGGAATGAGCCCTTCTGCTGGGCTGTAGAAAGAGGAAAATGGAGATCTAAGAGTGAAAGTAGAGGGAGAGCGTACAGAGAGTATGATAACTTTGTGTGCTATTTCAAATTACAGGAATTTGGTTACTACTTCTGACAATAATATCAATTTTAAGATTAATATAGGAAATACTGTGTATAAATGTGGTTCTACACCTGCACTTATGTTGTGATAGTGACAGTGAATGGCAGTTCCTTAATGTCTATTGTTCATTTACCCTCCCACATCCTGTAAAAGTCATTGTTCTGCTACCTGAAAAGGCTAGGGCTGCCTAATGTGTCTGAACACACTGTAACAACGTAAAATGTGAAGCATGAATCTTATCTAGTCTATCCTTGAAACTGGGGGAAACTGAAGTTAGACCAAGTTAGTATCTACGCTTGGCTTTTGGCCAAGGCATCAGAGCTAATGCCTAACAGTTCTAAGGAGTGCCGTGGGATCTCCACCGCAGCTGGTCACCACCTTGCTTCTACCTAGCCTGAGCAACGGGAGCGTGGTAACAGGAAGCCCTGTGTAATCCTTCCTTGGAATCCAGGTAGGGCAAAGCTCCCCCCTAAGGTCAGCGGGGAGTGAAATCTGCAACTTGTCAGGACTTGCTAAGCTGCAAACCAGCTCTTGCTAACAGCCCTGCTACGGAGTTCCTGTGGCTCTGTCCTGCTGGGCTGCAAGCACCCCGTCGGGTTTTGCTGGGGCAGCTTACTGTCCGTGCGTGTGTGCACAGCTGCTGTGTACGTGTCGCTTACAGGTATTTGCTGGTGCTGCTCATTTTTCTGTAATGTATTCCTTGTTTACAAGATACCTGTTGTGCATTGCCGCTACATTTCTCTATACATCAGTTCCATAAAAATGAAAGGTAGTTCATACTCCTCTTGCAGTTTTCTGCAGGTCAGCATACCCACATGCCTTCAGCACAGGTGCTTGACTTTAACTGTGCAGATGGATGTGCTGTTGCACTCAGTGAAACTGTGGGGAAAATAGAGCCTTTCTGGCTCTCAGTGTTTGTGTTGTAATTAGCAGTGATTTTTAGGAAACTGGTGATGTAGTCTGTGCAAAGGTGTTTCTTTTTAAACTTACCCTTTTAATGCAACAGTGTCCAGAACACCACATCTAAGAAGGCTGCTGCTCTCCCAGAGTTGTAACCAATTCCCTGTGCACTCTGTGGGTTAAAATGCTTTAGGTAACAAAATTCTTCCTGATGGAGAGGGAGTCAAAACATTGTTTTGTGCAAATACACCTTTGAAAATCAAGGCCCAATGGTTTCATTACTTTTAACCTGCTTTATAATGGAACTCTAAAAATTATTATTATTTTTTTTTCATTAAAAGTACTGGGTTTCTTAAGCATGGGGCATCAGGGGCTTAAAGCTTGATCTGTATTTCTTTGGGAAAAATGACAGGATCTTTGCTGCAGTTCTTTTCCAGAGAAGGTGAACCTGCAAGCTGATAGGCAAGCTTTTTAAAAATCTTTTTTAAATCAAGTGAATGTCTACACCACATGTGGGCCCCAAAGAATTTCACTAAGTGTGGAGATACAATAGAATGGCAACAGCTTTGGCACAGCTCAAGATGATCGACCTGCAAAAGGCCTGGGGTAGTAGCACAAGCTGAGTGACTTAGATCACAGGTGGTAATCAATGATGAGGAAACAGTTTATTAAAATAAAGAAGCCTAATTTCTGATATAATGAGGTCCTGATGCTTATCATCTCTCTGTTACTGTAAACCAGAAGCAATCCCACTCCAGATAAGGAGTGATTATATACAACTGCTGGAGGCGAGGTTAGGAGTGAGCCATCTGTTTACTTGAAAGTACTTACTGGTGTCTCAGCAAAATGGAAAGAAACCACTGCCTTAACACAGTAAGCTCACAGAATGCAACGGAGGTGGTCTTGGTGTGAAGAAAATTATCCAAACGTAGAGGAAGCTTCAAGCTCTGGCACAAAAACTGTTCTGAATTTGTTCAGAGCTGTTTACTTTCTAGGCTATTTAAATAATGTTCAAGTCTCTTCAGATGTGGTCAAAGTTGGTTGAAGGGGCAGTTAAGCTTTCCAGGCATTGTAGCTCTCTTTGGTGATTTGTGAATACAAAGGTCTTCTATTTCCAGGCTTTTTAGCCCTTTAATCTTCACAGGCACAGATGTTCAGACAGAGTTTTTATACAAAGAGCGGAAACCCAAATCGTTTAAGCTGGTAGTATTTACACTTACCATGTACTGTAAAATTCAAACGTTTTACTACATCTCTGATTAAAGGCTTCCAAAATGCACTGAAGGATTAAAATGGCAGAGCATACTAACCAAGCGGACATATACACATTGTGTGATGATGTTTTGCTTGGCCTCTGCTCCATTTTTCTGCTAGCCTTGAGAGATCTGAGAAGTTGTTATCTACAAGTTTCAGGAGGTTTTTGGTAGATTACTTTTTATCAAACCACCAGTGTGCCACATGTTTCTTGTAAGAGGCATTTAAAATATAGCCGTTCCAAATGTATGGCTGTAAAATGGACTGTAAAGACTTTCTGCTGGGAAATTGTCATGGCTATATAGGTATGGTCTTTATTGGAAATCAGCTGAACTAATATTGGAAGAATATTCCTTTAAGATGCTTAGACTGGTGAAAGAATTAAATCAGTTCCATAGATGTGTTTACAATGCTGGCAGGGAAATACTATAATGTTACACTTGAACAGGCTCTAAAACTAAACTATAATTTCCTCAGCCCATTCAAAATTTGGCATGCTCTGCTCTGAACCTTAGTTCAGTTCTAGTTGCTGTGAGTCAGCCTGCTTTTCTTTGTACACCCTTGAAATTTTAACAGGACAGAAATTAGCTTTTCTTTTGTGGGGACAGACCATTCATCAGCTATACAATAAGATGTTAAACATTCATGAAGAATGCCGAATCTCATCCTGAATATGACATACAGATTTTTTTTAATAACAACAACGTATTTATTATACTAGCGGTTTGAATCCTTAGCCAGGCTGGACATGGTTGCATTAAAAGCTGTGTGGACATCTTTTGTGACAGGTTGTGCCCTAGCAGAATCTTCAGTCAGAAGAACTATGAAATATAGGAGGGGCAGCCCTCGGGTAATGGACAAAATAGGACAAAGTCAAGTTTTCCAAATGTCTTGACACTCCTCTAATAACGATGGCAATGGTATAATGAGAAGGAGGTTCACGGGAGGGACAATTTAAAAATGCTTAAAGCCTGAGGGGCTTTGAGAAATATTAATAGGATTAGAGCTCTTTGCTCTGGGAAGCACGGGACAAATATGATAATAGTTTAGAATTAATGCAAAACAAAACAAAAATACCCCAAAGGTATGCAAGCTTCTGTTAATTCCACTTTGCATTCAGCACACTGACATGAGTTTACTGAGTGAGTAACATTGGTGGTGGTGTTCTGAGCAGGTGATAAAATGCCCCTCTGGATACAATTTCTTTGTCTTTGGGTAAAAAATAATTCCATAAAGCTTTGCAAAATAGACATTCATGTCTGTTTATGTGCCTTTCACATGTATAACTAGGAGTACAATGTAGTTAATTTGTTCATGAATCCATTGGGATTCAGAGTGTTTAACCAGAAAAAAAGAATTTGTGGATAGCATGTTAGAAAGGAAATATTATTTTACCTAAAGTAAAATGGGAGAAAACCAGCAATGTCTGATTTGGTTTAGATAGCTCCAGATGTAAAGACTGTCTTTTATCCCTTTATAGTTTTGAATTTGGGATTATATAAGATGCTGAGTATCTGCAAAATGCCTAGTAACATTGGCTGTGGCTATAGCAACTTGTTTAATTAGGTTGCTGATTAAAAGGTATATTCTGTCACCAAGCATTATGATCATTATTACTGTGAAAGTCCATCATTAACTCATATTTGGAGTACGATGTGCAGCATTGCACACTGGAAAAAGTACTGAGAATGAGGATAATCCAGATTCTTGCTTATTTCCTTTACAAAGGGAGACAGAACAGAATAGGGCTGATGATTTTCAGAGCGAGATCACTGAGTGGTTTCAAATCAAACATCGTGGCATGGTGAAAGACAGGATGAGCACTTGTTATTTGTCGTAATGAAAAATGTGGAGGTACACAATGAAATTATCAGGTTTCATGCTTAACCAGTGGAAGAAGCAGCACTTTTTCAAGGAACAATGGACAACTGAATTGTAAAATGTGGGATATTTGTGGGAAGCCAAAACTGTAAATAGACTAAGAAAGGTATTAATTTTATTCATGGATGTTATGTCCAATAGTGGCTATTAAACACAACAATTTGAATTTGGTGTTTAGCTGAGGGAGGCCCTTAAGTTACTGATTAGCTGGAAGTAGAGGGGTCTGTGCATGTCTCTCTAAACATGTCCTGGTCCTTACACTGTTCCCTGAACTTTTCCTTTTACACCGAAGACAGAACATAACACTGGGTTAAATGGGCCTCCAATTTATCCGCTGTTTTCTACTTTTCTGAACACTTAATTTGTGTGTATGCTGGTTTAATAGCACAAGCTATCCTATAGTATTTAAAATCAGTGTTTGTCAAATATATACTGCATTGTCAGTCATCATCTTCATGCACAACCAGTTGTGTATGAAATGTCTGTGGCTTTCAGCTCAAGTGATATTTCCTCTTCAGGGATGTTCTTGCATAGTATAGTTTCAACAATTGCTGCTGAAATCCCAAGATGTGGATCTTATTTCTGACTTTTCTCATGGAGGCAGTACTAGAAATTTGCATTGTATTTCAATGCCATGTGTACTGCTAGTTTTTTTTCAGAAATGTTTGATTCAGGCTCGGAGTGATTGCTGCATTGTAGGAATTCAAGGGAACTTTTTCTGTCAAAGAGGTAGTCTGTGACAGGGTGGCATACTGAATTCAGTAACGTGAAGGTTCTAATACATTAAAGGTAAGGGAAGGCTCCATGCTTGTCGTGGGACTAAAGCTGCAAGAATGACAAAATGGCATTTGGCAGTGATTTAATGGAGAATTAGTCTACCTAAAAGCTACTAAGGATGTTTGCGTTCTATAGGACAACTTTACATTTCTAAAATCCTTAAAATTTGTAAGAAAGTGAACAACAGACCTACTCAATTCTTTCCTTCTGTGCATGTGAATTGTATCACTTTGTTCAATCTTCTCGTTGTCGTCTTTTGTAAATTCACATGCATTAGAAAGGAATATCTGTAAGTGATTTGTGAAATCTTCATCCTGTGGTTGAGAGGGTGAAGGTGAAATTTATAAGGTTTTGTCATTTCAGTTGTTTCTGTTTTACTGTAGGTGCAAAGTGATGACTAATGGATTTAACAAGCCCAGACAGGCAAATTTCTCAGCTTAATGTATTCTCTTGCTGTCCTCTCACTTTGTGTTCATTTCTTAGTTCACATTGTGTTCTTTTCTTACTTCTACTCTGGTGGAGTGGTGAACATTACTGAATGGGCAAGGTGTTTTATATGATAAAAATATATTCATGTTTTACATGGGCTTGTTATGACTCTCCAGCAGAGGAGGTTTTGTAGAAGAACATTTGATGCTAATGTGTTTAACTGTGTGTCTATGTTACAGAAAGTGGCTGGTGCAGGCTAGGGAAATAAGCAAGCTGAAATGCTGATGCTGTAAAATACAATGCTGTAAAAATAGGTGAAGTTAGTGGATTTTACAAAGATCTGACAGCTGCTCTCTGATGCCACAAACTTCTTAGCTCCAGATAAATTTACAGCCTCTCCTCAGGACATGCTGAGTACATAAACCAACTGCTGTTGTAGAAGTAACTGACAAATTCCACAGTGAAACCTGCAAAGCTTATAAGCTGCAGTAGCTGTGACACCAGTTTTCTTTTCTTCTGAATACTTGGACAATGTGGATGCAAGCTGTCCAATATGCTCTTGAAGTTATAAAGTAAATAAAGCATTCAGTTAAGGAGTCAGTTTCCAGATTAAATGAAACCTTGCAAGACTTACTAATATGCTCAATTGTGGTGTATATATCATAAAATCAGAGTTGTACTTATAAAAAAAATCTTACGCATTACATTCAAAAAACAAACAAAAACAAAAAACCAGTTAAGAACAAGTCACCTAGGGCCGGGTCTCATTATGTGCTACAAAGGCACCTAAAGTATCTCAAGAATCCAAATACCAGCTATCCTGGGCACTGGAAAGATCTAAAAGATGTAAAGGAGGATTGTAATTGAGGAACAATATTACTGCTATGTAGTTATTTTCTTCCCTCACTCCTGCTCTACTGTTTTTTGAGAACTTAGCCTGGATGAATCTGTGGGAAAGATCTCAACATGCTGGTAATTAAACTTCAGAGTGGCTTCAGACTAGGCCTTCATCCCACCAGATGCTAAATTTAGAATTAAGTCTGAAAAAAACTTCCAGAATTAAATTTTACTCTGGTACTGATTTGTCAGCAAGAAATCTTGATAATGCGGTAGTGATATTATTTTTTTTTTCTGTGAAGTTTTTGTAATCTTGAAGTACTGTGCAACAGAGGAGAAAATTACCTGTTTCAAAAAGAGGAGTGTTAAAGATAAGACTGGATTATTCAAATTATATATCTGCATTGCCACTGATAAGTAGGCATTCCAGAGAGGGGAAGACAAAAAGTGAATTCTGGCCTCCTGGGTTGACAGGGTAAGCAAACTGGCAGACAATTAGGAGAAAGGAAACAATTGCCAATTCCTTCTTTTTCTTAAATCACTAGAGACTTTCTGTTGGAAGCACAGCAAAAGGACTAAGTAGGTCTTTAAAAGCAATTTGAACGAGAATAGAAGAGAGGCCTGAGCAGCCCAAGCAAATGAGGGATGTTGTGGGTTATGCAGAAAAAACAGCTTAAAACTGAGGTGGGACTCTTCTTAGAAATGGTAAAAGCAGGAGTTGGTCCTGAAGGGCCCTGGCACTTACTGCCAGGACTCCCCATCATCCTGAACTGTCGTTGCTAGAAGTATGTGCACATTAGTAAGTTTGAGTTTTTCAGTGCATAAAAAAAAAAAAAAAGTGCATGTAGTTAAGGAAACAAAAGGCAAAGCACTCTAACGTATTCTGCTTTTGAGTTTTTCAGTTTGTTACTCATGATATACTGAGTTTTTGTAACTGTGTTATCTACACACTCTGTCTTGAAAGTAAGTGAAAATGTGTATGTGAAACTATTTGAAGTCAAACTTAATTGCACTGTAGCACCTCCGCATTTCATGGTAATATTGATTGTTAGATATGGATTTAGTTCTGTGTACAGGATCCAATGGACTTTAATATTCCCTGTGCATTGATTTAGTTTAGCACAGAACTAGTATTGAAGGTTGTGTGTGCAGAACACAACAAATACATAATTAGCATTTAAGTCCATGGCACTTGCACCCATTTTTTTCTGAGAGAAGATTTTGGTGATGTGTTTTTAATCATCATTCTTGACTTGATTAGTTAGTTAACTCAAAGAAACAAATATGATGCATGTTGCATGGACCTGGGGAAAATTAGGGAAAGAAGAGGAAATAGAATGTGTGTTCTTATCTGTCACGTGCATAAAAATCTCCCTCGCTGCTTTGTTGGCTTCTGCTGTCTTATTAGGTTTGTTAACTGGCTCTGTTTGGTGTTCCCACACAGTAAGTTGCATCACAAGTACCCTACCTTACAGGTCTTGTACAACAAGCTGATTTATAAACAAACAAGGAATTGCTACTTCTACTTACAGGCCTTGTGCTGCCAAATAATTGAAGAATGCACAGGAAAGAAAGGGCTATAATTATGGGGTGAAACTAAGGGGGGAAATAGATTGAATGTATAGAATAAAACCCTTGGTGGTTGATTAACTTGCAGTAGATAGACATCTTTTTGATGGTACTTACTTGGTTGGAATGGCTATTACTCTGTCTCCTGAAGGAGCAATCAATCATGAACTAGGGGAAAGTAGATGAAACGGCTTAGTTGATCTCTCTTTTGTGGGCTGTGTTTTTCTGTTAAAGAAATTGCTTTCATGATTTAGCTCTGCAAGGAAAATTCAGTATGTTTTTCGCTTGTCCTCTGTGTGGGCTCAAACTCTTCCCTTTAGAAATGGTGCTGTTTGAGTCATTTTTAAAGGGAGGGGAGACCTAGAATCAGGAATCCTGCAGTCTGTGGTGTTTCCGAGGTATTTTGGAATACTTCTGCTGTCTCCCTTAGCTACCTGTAATTTCTTGGCTGTATCCTAGGGCACTGTGAGAATTCGTTGCTGGCTACAAGGTAACTTGGAAATCATAGGACCTAAGGCAGGCAGAGACCCATGAGTCTGGTAGGCCAGGGGCTCCGCTCTGACCCAGTGTTAGCTTGGTTGTTCTCAACAGAGGTTCGGGACTGGCCTGCGAGGCAGTGGTACCAGCATCTCCTCAGGTATTCAGTCCCCATGCTTTGTTTGCCTTTTCTGCTAACTACTTCTTCCTACAAATTTGGATCACCTCTGCTAAAATTCAGATCTACTGTTCCTTGTCGTAAAGTTTATAGACGTGGAGAGCAACTTGCTGCAAAGAGAAGAATAGATCTGTTTGTTTAATTTAAACTGTTGCTAAGTCTATTATTGCCTCCTAAGTTTTCTGTTCCATAAGCTAAATAGCTTCAATTTAGTCAGTTGTCTTAGTAGGTTTTACCACTAATCACTTGTATTGTTCTCTAAAGATTCATCATTGGCCCCCATCTTTCTCAAACTGAAAAAATAGAGACCTTAATTAAAAAAAAGTACGTAACCCCATTTGGTACTGAAAATCTCTTTCTTAGAATTTTTACTACAACCTAGCAGCAAGATGGTAAGATCTTGAAAGTAAATATTTGCCTATCAATATAAGACATTACGTTGTTACTTTTTGGTTAGTTTTATTATTAGATTTAAATAGCTAGATTAAACCTTCTTGTGCTATGTCTAGAACTATTTTGCTGTGAAGATTAAGTGGCGTGAAATGGCATGATATTGCCTTCAGTCATTTGAAGTCTCATTTTATATGGAACAATTCTTGTTGCAATGAAGTATGGCAGCCAGGACATTCTCTCTGCAACAGGTCAACACTTGTGGCTATTATATTAATTTCTATTTCTGATTAATGAAATAATTCTTATTTTAGCGCTGATTTGACTTGCTTTCAGACTAATGGATTTTGGTCGGTGCCTATATAAATGCCTTTGGCTTCAAAAGAAAAAAAAAAAGTGCACTGAACTGTCATAGAAATGATTATGATGTAGTCCAGACAAATGAAATGTGCCTTGTCTGAAACCAATGAACTATTGGTTTCACAATAAGTAAATTTGACTGCAAACTGGGCTCAAACCAGAAGAGTGTCTCTGTATAAGAGTTACCATTTTGTATCTGTGGTAGAGCTACATTAATGTATAACGTATGTGTGAACTGTGAATATTGACTGAAAAAATTGCTAACTGAAGAACAGCTTATTTAGTTGGTCACATTGTACGCCAGTGATGTTCTGTTATTGGATATGACTGCAAATCTAACAGCCAGAAACCAAGACCTTGTTGCATGTTATTAATAATTTTGACATTATGTGGTTATTAGATTGTACAGGCTATTGGATTTAAAGGGTTGATGCCAAATGGGGTACCCACAGAAAAAAAAGAGACATTAAATACAGAGACATCTGCTCCTGTTTTCAGATAACACTCGTGAAATGGGGAGCACATCACACTATTGCAGATGCTTTTTATTATTCAGCAGTTATAATTAAATGCAGTTTTTTCTGTGGTTGGTGATGAAAGAGCGAGAGAAACCTCAGAGGGGGGAAATGTTTCAGATTATGTAGACCACAACTGACTATTACACAGCAGCACCACAAACCCTACGCTGGCTTGGCTTTTCATATTGTAATGGTATATTCAACCCATGTTTGCAAACCGCATTCCGCCAAAGCCTGCCATGTTAATAGCGAGCTGATCAGTAACGTGTGCTGACTGGCATGGGTGGTTTGCCGTTCGGTTAGTGGCTGCGCGTGTTACCTGTGACTAGAGGCAAACTATGTAGATGTTAATCTTTTAGTGCTATACAATAACATTTGAGCCAAAGTTATGAATGGAAGCTATGTTTTGGAAGGTCATCCTTTGAAGTGGGGAGAAGTGCCGTGCAGAGGGCCGTGGCTGTTTCTCCAAAGCTCATTTTGAGGTAGCCAGACACTTGAATGGGGCTGCACAGGTATGGCAAGCAATTGGTTGTGGTTAGTGCCTTTTTTATCTCATAATTGAAAAGATAGGCATGTGTGCTTGTTGATCAAAGGTTATTTGGAGTATAAGTAAATGCTTAAAGGATGCTAATTTAAAAGAATGCTGTGCATATTAACAATTGTGAGAATCAGGCATTGGAAGCCTGCTTTGAAAGCCAGTGATTTAACCAGTTGGAGAAGGGAGACGACAACTGTGCATTTAATGCAAAATGGCTCTATTTTCTGTGCGACAAAGTTAAACACTGCCCACTGTAAAACACAAAGAAATCCTGACTACATCTGGCTCCAGAAATGTGTAAAACTTGGGGCACAAGTTCACAGGGAGATGGGTGGTTGTAACCTGTAGGCTGTGCTGATACATGGCCAACATCAAGGTCAGGTTGTTTAAATACTTGACTGCAGCTGGAAGGGTTAACTCTCCTCACAGCAACAGCCTGTGCCATTCCTGATCACTGAATGGTGGAGGTCAGCAGGGAGCTCAGGAGCCCATCCAGCCCAGCCCCTGCCCAAGCAGGGCACCCAGAGCACCTTGCCCAGGACCCTGCCCAGGCGACTTCTGGAGATCTCCAAAGAGGAGACCCCACAGCCTTTCCTGATGACCCCTGCCAGTGGTCAGTCACTGCACAGTGAAGAAGCTTTTCCTGATATTCAGATGGAGCCTTCATGTTCCACTTTGTGCCCATTGCCTCTTGTCCTGACACTGAGTATCTCTGAGGAGAACCTGGCTCCATCCTCATTTTAGATGTAGCACTTAGTGATATGGTTTAGTGGAGAACTTGTTAGCGTTAGGTCAGAGGTTGTTGGACTAGGTGATCTTGGAGGTCTCTTCCAACCTAGATGATTCTGTGATTCTCATTCGTAATCCTTCATAGCTGTATCCAGAGCAAAACACCCTCTTTTAGGGGCTCTTTGTTTCCCTGTCCATGTGCTGCTGAATAGTGTGTATGGGCTAAATAGCACTGAATGCCTGAGACCAACAATTTGTCCTGTCTTTCTGCTTACTGAGTTTGATAGGGATTTCTGTGAATGTGGGTTTGGGCATGTCATCTTAAGCAGTTCTTTTCCTTGAGGTATTCTGGAAAGAGCATGAATTAATATTGAGGGTGGAAGGGAAGTGGTGGTATAAGAGTTAACTATTGCAATATTTTTGCCTGGTTGGCAGTCAGCCTGTCCTCTTACGTTACTGCTTTCTTAAAAAGTTCCACATTAGAAGGGAGTTCCTGAAATATTTTTGCAGCCTGAGTTTGCCAGTAGCAATTTCCATTGTTCAGCCATCAGAATGGAAGAGAGCAGTCAGTTTTGTTGACCTAAGTTGTCACCAAAGATGACCTTACCTCCTGATTTTTGCTAATATCGACACCGTTTTCAATGCAAAGTCTCCCAGCTTTGCATTACACAATGTTTTCCATTGCTGAGGACTAAAGAGAACCTATACTATGCAGCTAGTCCTGAACCATATCCATCCATCTGAACGGATGATGGCTGTAGGAGACCTTCTGCACTAACAGAAGAGGCAGCCATCGTCAGGAAATGAATAAGACAGGTCCCTTCCTATGTAGTTCAGTTCCATTATGTGATGCAGAGTGAATGGCTTAGAAAAGACGTCAGTACTATCTTCATGTTACACTGTCACTTCTTGTTCCTAAGTCAATCTCTTGTGTCTACAGGTTCCCCAGAGGATAGAAGAGCAAAGCGATGCCTCTGAAGATAGCAGTGCAGGAATCCCAGGCATGTGGGGAAGTTGGGGCCCCTGGTCTGCCTGCTCTAGGAGCTGCAGTGGCGGTGTGATGGAGCAAACGCGGCCCTGCCTCCCAGCATATTACCGCGAAAGGGGCTACCGACGGCCAGGGCGGCAGTACCCAGCCTCAGAGAGAACTCTTGCTCATCAGAATCCCCTCCATCGCGAGGACTCACTGACTGCTTATCCTGGCCATGTCATCTCTGCCATCCGTACGTCTGTGCCGCTTCACAGGAACGAAGAGCAGCAGCTTTGGGCTGGCCTTCGGGCCTCTGTTTCTTCAGGAGGCCACAATACCAGCCATCTGAGCAGGGGAGCTCTGAGAGGCAGCCGGCATTCTCAGTCCCAGAGGCATAACACCAAGGCAGAAAAGAGGTACAGTGTCTATGCACACGTTTTATTCTTGCTATACATAAAGAATGGCATATCAGAGTAGAGCCAATATATGGAAAAGTCATTAAAGATTAAGGTTGACTTTCATGATGTTTGCCATCTTCTGTGAAAGGCAGTAATCTATGTTGATTACTGATATGATAATACCCAAGAACATATATAATAATTCTACAGCTGTGCTAAGCAGCTTACTTTATTTCTCTTTAAAATTTGGTTTACTGAGATATTTTTCCTTTTCTGTTACTTGATGCTTCTATCTCCTTGGTAATAATAAAAATCTTTAGTAGTAGCTTTATCATTAGGTTCTTCACTTCAAGATCCATTCTAATTTTAATTGATTGAAAAACATTTTTTGTGAAACATTTTGGGAAGAATGGCCACCTGTCTGTTCACTGTTTATAATCAAAACTGTGTTTTTGTTTTGCCTTTTTTTTTTTTTTTTTCCAGAAAGTTTCTGTTTTGGGCTTTCTGTTTCCCTTTGTTGTTTTCTACCACCTCTTTTAGCAAAATTTCATGTTTGAAACAAACAAAAGAAAAGGGGGGGGGGGGGGGGAGTTTTAATACATAAAATATTTTAAACAATCTACCTGTTGCTATTAACTTTTTAGTATTTGCTGTTCAGTCTGGATCGAACTGTGCTGTTACAATTGATTTGAACAGCCTCTCCTTTGTGGAAAAACGCTTTGTTCTCTTCTTAGATACCAGTCTGCCATTTGTTGCAGCTAAAACTATCAGGTTTTTATATATGTGTATGAAAAGAAAACAGATGTGTTTCCAGTTCGGAAACTGAGGAGAACAGGCATGGAAGATCCCCTGGGAGGGAGTGTTCCTGAAACTTCTGTATTCTGTCTTTCCTCATATTATGTGTTCCAGCAGGTGGAAGTTCTCTGCTTCTTTCCCTCAGCAGCCCTCTTCTGGGAGACGTGTGGACTGATTTTTTTTTTTTTTTTTGCATGTGTGGGGTACTTTTTTTTTTTTTAAAAAAAAAAAAGGCATGCAAAACCTCTTCCTTATCTGCTTCTTTAGGATTATTAGGTGAAGCAGTCAACCGTAATTCCCTCTCCTTTTTAAAAAGCAATGTTACCTTGAGGCAATATTCTAGCCTAACGCAATTAAGACAGCATGACTCTTCATTTCTGGTGATGAAGACATCCTCGGCCCCTGCAAGAAACTGTCTCTGTCTAAAAGAATATTTGAAATTGGAAATTAAGCTGTTTCCCTTCTGTTTGTCTCAGTAAACTTCAATTTCAAGGAGTGGGACCAGATGTTCAGATGTTGATCATCCTAGGTGTTGGCCATTTCCTTTAATCACTGCTCTTTCTTTCAAAGCCATGTGGACAGATAGCCTAGAAGTTCTGAGAATAACTTTCATATTGCACAGATGATCTGACAAGAGCTCAGAGAATGCCTGCCAGAGGTAGACTTCTATGAGCAGTGTTAACAAGCCCAAATTGAGAGAAAAGTCGTATTTTCTTTCTTCTGTTTTCCTACTTAATCATTTAGTATAATGCATTTCTGTTCGGAGCTGCACAGCGTAGCAGATACAGGTTGTAGTACATAGCTGAGTTATTACTAATGTTGGAAGCTTGGCTTTGAACCCTCGGCACAAAGTCATTCAAAGCCTGTTTGCTCCAGCCCCTTGGCGCTTTCTGTCTCCAAGGAAATCCCAGCTGGCCTGGCCGCTGCAGCAGACCTGCCAGGCTGCGGGCACAGCTGGGCTTCCCTCCCTGTGGGCTCTGCCTCGCTGCTCTGGTGGCCTCTGCAGGCCGGGAGAGACTGGAACAGTTTGGAACAACCGCTGCGGTTACGGCCGGAAAATGAGAGGACAGTGAGCAGAAAATAATTCTGACTGCTCGCAGAAGTGAAGCTATTTCCTAGTAAATGCCTTGCAATATGAAGTATTAACATGATTGTAATGTCTGTTATGGCTCTGCTTTCCTGCATGATGGAGGTCTTTGGTTTTGAAAGTTGCAGTGCTTTCCTAAGCACAATGCAAGCTTCTGTACTGCTGTAGATGTCCACCCCCACTGCCCTTACTCTGCCCCTTGGCAAAAGACTGTGGATTTAAGGTCGGTGTTTTAATCTTACTTGCGTAATAAGTTATTTCCATCTTGTATTAGGAGGGTCCCTGGTGGCTTTAAAGCCTGCAGTATTGCATAACCTTCAGATTCTTTGGTGGTGACTGAGAAAACAGAATGAGAACAGAAATGTTACTTGAAAATGACATTGTAGGAATGACAAACCTAGCAGTTTCCCTTAATTTACAGTCCAGAGGATAAAACCTTCTTTACAAAGAAGATTGCTGGTCCTGTTGGTGATAGGGAAAATGAATTTCAAAATGTAAGTTATTTTAGACAGGATTTTCTTACTGTAGAGCAGTGTTAAATGTTCACTGAATGGTTGATAATGGAAAATGACATCAGGCTATTAGAAACAAAAATCTGTTTTCACAGTGTATACAGTCAGGGAAAACTTTCAGGGATATTTCTATTTGCTGTATTGGGGCTATATGAAAGCTGTAATTTTAGGATACTTTCATAAAACAATAAGAGGGATGAATGTGACTGAGATAAGCTCACATTTGACAGCGTGGTAAAGTGAAATGGGATGGCTTCCAAGGCAAACACATTTTAACAGCAGTCCTTCAGAGCAGCCAAATATATTTGTATCATTTAGCAACAAGTGGAAAAGTTCTCTGCCTACTTCCAGGCAGCTGACAAAGAACTGTTCAGTTCCTTTAGCAAAGCTCAACATATAATTTATGTATCATAAACTGTGAAGTACCTTGTCTGTGAAGAAGGATATTCACATTTTCAGTTTTTGAAAGCTAGTTCATGTGTGTTTAAGTCAGGCTTTAGAAACCACGGCTCCACATGAAGCTCGTATTTGAGGTACCAGCCTACCTAGAAGCCTAACATGTAAAGTTTAAGCATTCTCCTCTTTATTATTGTGCTGTAAATGGAGTTCTTGCATAGCTGAAGTGTGTTAGGAAATGATAGTCACTGGAATGGGGGTGGAAACACAGAAAGAAGCTGATGATTCTCTGGGTTATCTGCTAGCAAAGGAGGGGAGCTCTCCTCAGCTTTGAAGAGTGGAGTTCCCATGAGCACAGCCTTGTTTTGTACTTCTTCCGGACAAATGTGTGGAGCATACCGTCCAATGAGAAAAAACAAGAATGAGGAGATAGTGTAAAAATATGAAAGTATTTAGGCATCTTTAAAGAGAGGCACGTATGGAAAAGTAATAAGGGCATGCCAAAGGATGACAAATGGTTTAAGAGCAAAAACACATCTTGAAAGGAAATATCATTAATGGACTAGGTTTTCGTACTTAAATGTTGCATTTCTAAGTCTTTTTTAGTAAGAGAATTGTTGGTTTCTCTTCTCTACATGCACTTGCTTACTGTGCTTGGCTCTGCATTGTTTCAGTATGGGGCTCACCCATCGAGCATCCATCACTCACACAGACCCTCAAAGGGCAGTTTGAATCGCCAGCTACTTACCAGCATTAAAAATACTTGGATTAGACTATTAAGAGGCAGCTGGGCTTGCTTATTTTCCATTTTCCTGCTATCTCAAGCAGCTGTTAGGATGCTTTGCAACTGCCGCCTTTACTTTTTTCTGCACGTGGACTTTCATGGTAGAGAGGCAAAACCTCTGTGTCCATCTCTAAGTGCTGAGGGTGCTTTGTGCTGGGTTAAACACCAACATATGTGGTTCTTACTGGCAGAAAGAAAAAATGGCATTCATATTAGGTTTATCAACAGAATAATGAAATAAGTAGGTTTAGATAAATAATGCATGTTTAAAGAAATATGTTACTAAGGAAAGGGTTTTCCTAAAGCTCTTTTTGTATTTGGAAGAGGATAGAGAGGAAAGATTTGCACTGAGGATATAATCCCAAAATCATCAAGTTCGCACGCGGCTGTAGCTCTGTGGTCTTTATTCCGCTGCCAGCCGCTGACGTGGGTCTGCTGTGCTACCTTGTGCCCTGCGTAGGTCAGCGGGCAATGGAAAGGAAGAGCATATCGTTTAATGTCAAAGCAGTTTCCTTATGAAGGAAGCTCCTTTCATGGATGCTTTGACCAGGCAAATGTGGGTCATTTGGTTGGCAGGTCCAAACTTAACCTCTGAAGGCACAGTTTGGTTGTTATTTCCTTAGCCAATGTAAGTGTCGGTAGCTGCATGTTCTGGTGTGATTGTTGTGACCTGTTCTAGTCAGCTCCAATTGGTAGAGGTGGACAAAAGTTGACCCTCTGGTTCAAGAACATAGTGTTTTCTCAAATTCTCAGGCTTTATATTTATTGGCGTGGGTGTTAGGTCGTTTTCATATTTGGACTAGAAACCCCAGCTCAAGTACTTAGCCATCTCTCCTTTCGTTATTTTCCTAACAAAGAAAACGTGATGCACTTTAGCCCAAACCCACTACGGTTATAAAAGCTTATTGGGGGTTGATGTGTGTGCAGGAGGAAGGCAGAGAAAGATTTCATCCTGTTCTGAGGATAAATTTTCCAGAAAAATCTCAGAGCAATCAAAGAATTCATTTTGGTGGCACTTGGGGGGATTTAAAGCCATATGAGAAAGATGTTTATTTTCCTTCTGAATAAAATTCCAAACAACTTCTAATGGCAATAAAGAGCTCCCTGTGAGGAATTTCCTGGCAAAACGAATAGCGAACTGAAGCTGTTGTGACCTCAGGTTGACTTTGTGCTGTCCCACCTCTCATCTGGTTATTAATCCCCACGATAGGCTCTGGGTCTCGCTTATTATTACCTAATTAGTATCAGTTTTTATTATGCTACTGTGAGCATGCTTTGAGTGGTATTACCAAAACTGAAAACCTAACACGGTATTATTATTGCAAGCCGGCCCTGAAACTTCCTTACTCCTTCTGCGGAACACTTCAAGCTTTCCTGAAGTGGGGTGCTGGAGGAGAGGAGGGGAAGCAAGAATGCTGTTCGTGTACCGTCAGGCATGCGACAGTACAGTTTTCTAGTGAATTACTGAGAGGCCAGGAAGGGGTAGAAATGCAACAAAGCTCCCATCATGGATTTGATACATCTCAGCTGGGTTATGCGCTTACTTGCATTGAATGGTGATGTTATTCAATCAAACCTTGAAGACCAAGCTAAGGGGCAGAACCTGTAGGCTCGCAATGAAAATTTCACGTGATCGGAGGCATTATTCTGGTCATAGAAAAAGAAGGCTGTAGGAGCTGGGTTCAAGTTATGGAGTCCTAACTCAGTGTTGACATGATACAAATGAGGTTACGTAGCACTTGCTGGGAGATATGCAAAAGCCAAGGTGGGAAGTTTGTGCACTAATAAACTACCTCTGTGCTAGACAGGGCTATTAGTCATGATCTCTGAGGATGGAAAACATTTGTGATAGTCCAGGTGTATCTGTCTTGTATTAATTCAAGCTGTTGAGACCTGCTCCCAAGAGACAATTTACCTAGTGACATTTTTCATTATTCTATCAGGAAAAATATTTTTCCCTATAATACTATGCAGAAATGACAGAAAAATCATCCCTGTCAAATATACTCACAGCAGTTTCAGTACTCACATGCATACACAGTACACTCAAACACAACACGTGTTTTTATAATCATAATGGATTTAGGGGCAACTCTTTAAAAACAGATTGCATAACATCAGTTTCTGAAATCCTTTTTTTCCTTCTTTGACTCCTACACAAAATTGAACCAACTTGGTTTTGTGATTTTTGGGGGAGTGGGAGGATAGTGAATATCCAGAAATCATGCTGTGGTTACAAGAGATGGAAACCAAACTACTTAGTTACATTGTTTTAGTTACCTTGATAATGAAAATTAGAGTAAAAGGAATGCCTACACCAATTTAATTGCAGTGAAATGTGTTGATGAGGTGTGAATAATATGGTATAATGTGGCAAAGCAATTTGGTGATGATGGCTCCACTTTCTAATGTGTGATATTATTCTCAGCAGGGGTGGTTTAACTCTCTTGTGACCAGACATGTGGCAAAGGTAACTGCTCACCACTTTAAGGCTATTTTCTAGGTCAGTGAGCAGATAGGCGTGCGTTTCTGTAACATAAAACAGAGTCAGAGGTCTCCCTTCTTTCATTCATGTTGAACTGATTTTCTCCAGATTGATTTAGAGCTGGTGAAAAGTGAGCATCTGGAATGCAAAACTGCACGGGGCTGTGGTACAGTACTGAGAGCTGATACGCAGTGGGCTTCCATGTGGATCAGCCTGACTGTGGAGAGCTTCCCCTTCTGAGCAGAGGGAAATACGTTCCCCAGCACCAGTATATCATTTTCATTTTTAATGATACCTGTGAAAGAATCTGCAAAAATACTATGAGGTACAAACCAGGATAAGACAGTTTATTTTGTGACTTAAGAAAAGGCAGCCAAAAATGTGGGGTGGACAGTCTTTTTAAAGTAAACCTTGTGTGTCTAAGAACATTTAAAACGGGAAAGAAAATTGAAAGCAGTAGGAGGGCTAGAAAGCAAATGATTGAGTAGGACAGTTGTAGGTCAGTTATGGTTTTCACATATGAAGGAAAAAAGGAGTATCTGAAAATTTTAAGGATACTATTTTAGGAATAATAAAAATAATAAAGTGCATTTAAAAATATATATACCCACACTTGGCCTGTAACAGAAACTTGTGTAATTAGGATCTCTTTTTTTTCTTTCTTTTTTCCCCTCCATTTAAAGTTGAAGTTTCATGTCTGCAAAGACTTCTTGGTCTCCATTTACTCTTCGTTTAATTACATTTCATGTGTTGGAACAAAATTTTAATAATTTGACTGCTGATAGGAATAGCAAATAAGTCATTTTTCTTCAGAAACAAGATCAATGCAACTCTAACTTATTAAATACTTAAGTGAATGCAAATGGGTAGTGCCCTTTAAAAGTTGTCAGTTATAGTCATGTGTGCCCCTAGGTATTTTGCTATGTTCCAAAATATTAGGTTAAATCTTGCTATGCTTATCCACAGATTGAAGTTCGAATATGTAACTGATTTAGGTGAAGAGGATTTGACCTACTGATTTAAGCATGCCAACGGTCCTTTTAAAATCACTCAGGGTAGTAGGAACTGAAATGTAAGGCTTTGATAAGGCTCTGAAGGGGTTGAGCTCCTTTAGGACTGAATTTCTAGTGGGAATCAGGGATTTTGGAATATTTCATTTACAAGCAGAAAATGAAAAAGAATTGCACAATCAAAAGCACAAATCAGAATAACGTAAAAGACATTTGCAGTGGTTCATAATGTGGAGTATTGTTTGGGGAAAAAAGCTGTAAGTCTTATTTGTACACATTCTTTTAGGTCTGTTTACTCCCACTTTCCTTGTGCCCATTCTGGGCACTGTTTCTGAAGATAGATGAGCACTCAACTCAGCCCGAGTAGGTGCTAGCTGTGGCTTGATGGCTGTGTCATCGGAGCAGTTCAGAGATCAGATTATAAGAAGATGCTTAATCCCCAGGTGAGAAGAAGAAAGAGCCCAAAGCATGGGCTCCCTAGGCTCCCAGAGCAGCATCAGGCTGTGTGTGCAGTTGGCTGAACCAAAAATCTTGACCAGAGTCTCAACAAAAATAAAGAAGGTGCCAAGTGTGTTTCTCATCTATCTGAATGCGCTGTGATGAGCTGCTGTAGCTTAATGGTGGTGGTTGTGGCTGGGCATCCAGGCAAGGGAATTGTCTGTCATGGTTTACAGAATATTGTCTTTCAGTAGCAATGAGTAAATCTGGAAAAATGAAACACCACAAAGTCTGTGGTTGGTGTGCAGTTTTTCCTCCTCAGGCCTGGTGAAACTGGTGGCTCAGGGGAATTGCCTTAGGGGGCGGAAGTCCTGAGAAAATTATTATTATGTTGTTCCCTGAAAAACTGAGTGAAAGGTTGGTAGCTAGAAAGGGAGGGAATTAGCAGTTTCTTTGGGTTCTTTTTAGACATCATTTCAACCATAGGACAAGTCTTCCGTGGTGTCAACAAGATGTTTGCTAATGTTCAACCTTGCAGTTCTTCATTTACAAGAGAAGTATTCTGATAGAGAGATAAGTTGAAGGATTGGCTGCAAAGCTCATGCAAAATGCATTCCTTACTTTGTCTGACATCAGAGGAGAAAGAAATCAAGTTATGCTTCAGATGGAAGTGAGCCAGGGAACCTCTGTTTGGAGAACTATGGGAGAAGTATAAGGAGAAATGAAATGATGAAAAAAGGGGAAGAATGAAAAAGATATGTATGAGAGTGGCGTTGTGAAGAGCACTTCCGAGAGCAGGTAAAAGCCTAGGAAATCCGTAATGTGACTTGTGTATTTTAAAGATGTTATGTATCCTTGGTTCAAAGAGGGTTTCTGTCAATATAAATAACCCTCCCACCAGCTCAGGAAGTACTTCATTCTTAGTGAACCTCAAGAACACTTGAGGTTCAAAGCATTGTTCTTAGTTCATAAGCTCTGAGGCAATGATAATGCATTTATTTGCCTGTTGAGGGACATGTATGTGTGGGGCTACAGTTAGGAAAAGCTACTGCAACAAATTCCCTTTTTGTTGCTCAAAACGTGCTGTAAGAGTTCTTGGTATTCTCAGCTGACTTGTCCCTAACACGAGAGAAATTGCAGATAATGAGACCAATAAGAATACTAGCCAATAATACTTATTTTAACATATTTGCTACAGTCCTTACACTAGCAGCTCAAAGACTGATTTCTTGTACTTGTCCGGGCAAATGTGTTTTTGAAATCAAGAATCTATTTAGGTTGGCTTAAGTTTAAAGGTGCTCATCACTTTGTTTTTCAAAGTGCTAAACAGATTTGTCTGAACTATCAGGGAGGTGTGTGTGTATGTGGGAATTATGCCTGACAAGATTGCCAGATCGGCACTAAACAGCTGTTATGCCTCTCCTCGAGATGAACACAATAGATCAGAGATGTCTACTGGCTATGGTCTGACATGAAACACTTTGTGCTGTTACTTGCTTTTCAACATATATTTTCTCTAAAGCAATAATTTACCTTTAGATGATAACTCTGTTCTTGGTGGCATTTTCCCCCTCTGGTTTTCTATAGCAAAAGCTTTGTCAGAGTTGTTTAAAGCTCACATCTTGCTCGCACTGGGTTTTCAGTGTTTGCCTGGGAGACGTTGGCTGTAGTTAAACTTCGCTTCTGTGGCAATACATCCTCAACATCTTACTCGTGCTCTTCTTAACCATTGTTACGCTAAGAAAGATGAGTCTGTTGGTTTTTAGCATAGCTAGGTATGCATAGTCTTCGGCTTTAAAATGCCACTCTAGCTTAGGACTGGATAAGACACGAGGTTTAGGGGGTGCTGTTACTTGCTGATTCTTTTTTCTTCCTTTACTTGTTGCAGTAAATGAGAATGCAGCCCAGCTCTTACCTGAGTTGTGATGATGGTTGGTTGCTTGGTTTGCTTGTTTGTTTTAAAGAATTAAAAAAATGGGGGAAAAAAAAAGAGAGGGGAGAAAAAAAAAAAAAAGAACAATAAAGAGGAGCTTTCCAAACCATGTTTTGAGGAGAAGTGAATAATGTGGGTCATGAGAAGGAATTGATAAGTCTAAGTCCTGCTGTCAACTGAAAACTCCCAAAGAGCCATCAGGGCTTCGCCTACCTCCATCTCCCACCAGCATATCAGAGCTGGTTTGAATTAGCATAAATCAAACAGTGACAACAAGGTTAGTTCAGTTCTGATTATGAAGTTTCTACCCTGAGAAATATAAAAGCTAATTACCACCAAGCTATTTTTACAATCTTCTTAATTACATTGCAACAAACTACATTCCTAATTTTAACGGATGTTGCCAAGTGGGAAGGAAAGGTGCTTTAAGGCAAAACAGACAGAGCTAAGAATAGTTTCCATCTAGGCAATACTGGTTTGAATGAGTGCATAAACACTAATAAAAATGTTAATAATTAGACATTGAGTATTCCACTTTGTTTCCAGCAGTTTGTATGTTGAAAGAAATGTGAAATTCCCAGCTACAAGCAGTTAACCTTCCATTTCATAGGAAGGGTGTTCCAATGAAAATTCCAGACCATAATTACTGCACCACCTGAGCAGAATGAAACTTGTATTCGGCAGTACTCTGCAGTTGTAGTTGGGTTATGGGGAAGAGGCAAAGGAGAGGACTCTCCCTGGGTGAGCCTTGATGCAACCAGTCATGTCATCGTAAGGGTGCTGGCATCTTTAGGTACCAGAAATGGTGCCTCATTTCTTCATCAGTGGGGACTTCAACACCTTTTCCTGGTTACAGTGTAGAAGAAGTAGTCAAGATGAAATAGTAACTAACAGTAAGAATGTTGTTACTGCTTTCACTTCTTAGAAGCTGTTGTTGAATGGTGGTTGCAGCAATCAACCATTTTACAAGAAAATGTCTTCCTTCAAAATCATTTTTTCCTGGTTTCTGCAAATAATTTGATGAGATTCCAGCAGCTTTTGGACACTTCGTGCCCTCAACAATGGGCCTGTCTTTCATATAATATTTATGCTATATTTAAGACTGGGATTTGTGCATTTCATTGTCCTAATCTGGGCTGGGGATTCCTAGTTTTCCTGTGATTTCTTACATATCCTTCAGTTCTTTTCAGTTTTTAGTCATGACCCTGAACTGGAGGTGAACGGTCAAACATCAGTCTCATTTCTGACCTCTTGCTTGACCTCTCCAAGATCACCAGGCAGCTCTTCCTCCAGGCAGGTCAGACTTGTCCAGCTGTTCCTCCGTGGGAGATTCTAGTGTTTGTTGCTGCAATAAATTTGGCATTTAGAAGGCTGAGACAGAAGCATATATTCCTACCCTTTTACTGGTCTGCAAATGGCTTATCGCTGTTATTCTCAGCTTTCTCCCCCTACCAATGCAACATGCAAGCAACCTTACTAGATTGTAAATTTCAAGAGCTAATTGCAACAGGCCTGGCAGCCTCTGTCTGTCCCTGCCAGGACACTGGCATGAGGCAGGCCATCGTGTGCTTTGGAACAGCAGCCCACGTAGTCTGTGCTCCCTGCAATGAAATGTTGCCTTCCTCCGTGCCAGGAGCTGCTGAATGTTGGATCTTGGACCCTTCAGATTTGGTGTGGTCGGCTTGGCGAGAAAACTGCTGTTGGTCAGACTCCTTAGAGACTGGGGCCACTGGGAATAAGGACTTGAACCTCTTTTCCAAGATGAACCACTTTGCTCCAAAATCTCAGGTGCATTGCAAGAACTGTAATACCGAAGTTTTTCCAGAGTGACAAAAATCTGAAGAAAGGAGGACTTTAAAAAACAAAACAAAACAAAAACTTGATTTTACTCTTGCTTGGTTATGATAAAAATGAGAAATGGCAGCAACGTAGGAGAAGCCAATTGATTTGGCCATTTACAAATACACCAACAAACAACATGCACACAAAACTGTGCTCATTTAAATCCAGATGTTTTTAGTCTCATCTGCTGAACTAATTGCCATTCATAATTTCTTTATATTTCCTCTCCTGTCTCCTTACGGGAAGCTAATTTTTCCCTCCCTTAATACCAGAAACCCTCGTACTGCTTTTCTCTACTGTAACCACCAAAAACCCACCTCAGCAATGACCACCACGGTCACAGAGCAGATTAACTGGTATAAACAGCTTGAGAGCGCTGGCCGCTTATCTGCCAGGGTAAATCAACACTCTTGTTCACACATCCTTGAGCCAGGAAGATTGATTAAAAGCCCCACGTGGCCCCAAAGCTAGAATGTTAAGTAAAGGACTTCCACGGTTTCCATGGAACAAGAGTCTGGGGAGAATGTAAGACTGAGGAGGAAAACAAACACAAGAAAAAAACAAACCCAACGAAAAGTCTTTGATCTGGTAGCTGTATGATACCTGTAATGTCGCAGTTTGTAGAAAATAAGAATGTCAGTTTATCACCTCTGTTTTTCACTGCAGTTCAAGTCCATTATTTTATATATATTAAAGTATATAAATATATTTTATGGACAGAAGGCAAATGACCTTTTCTAAAGTGTGTCTCCCTCCCTGAGCTGCAAAGGTTAACCAGAACAGCTGTATTCACAGATTGCTCTCAACTGGGAGAAATATTTTTGTGATTTTTTTTCTTCAGACTGCTGCAGTAGAATAAGACCTGGTGGGACGTTGAGCTGCACAGGATGGCAAGGAAAACAAGTGCAAGTGGGCCTGTTGCTTGCAGATAAAATTCCAGGATTAATCCTCTTCAATACTATGACCCAGATGCCATTACTTATTTCATTTGTAATTTGGAGGGGAGTTTCTAGACTGAGTCCACTGCGTTTGTGGGTGTGTGGGAGACGGAGCTACTTTCCAGCGAGCACCTCCTGGCTAGCTCTGAGCTCTGTGCCCAGAGGTGGCCAGACAGCATCGCTGTGTGATGCTGGTTTCAAGTCCCATGCCTGAGTTTGTCCATCACTATCCATTAGCAGTGAATGAAACTCCCTGAGTCCTGGGTGCTGGTGAGCAAACTCTCAAGCTGTTGTCAAGCTGTGCCTTGTACAACGTGTCAGGCAGGGGAGCGACCTCAGCGTTGAGGACAGCAGATGAGGACATCTCCTGGGAGACACGCTCTCCTAGAATACAGCTCTCGTGCCTTCAGTTTTTCTTTACCCCATGGCTTCCTATACTTCTCTTATGTGGTTTTATGCATGCTTAATATGGCCCAAAACATGCGGTCTTCAGTAAGTGGAGAGGAGATTAGTGTTCAAGAGAGCAGGCCTCAAACTTCTGTTTCTGTCAAACTTCTATATAATGTTTTAGTAATGTACCATGAAAGGTGGGCTTTTATCTTGAAAACATAAATTGGCAGGTCATGAATTATTAAATGTGTTGCTAATCCATACCTTGTGTATCTTTAAAGAAAACAAAAACAAAAAAAGTAAAATTTAAATTTGCTGGCCAAAGAGGGAGGAAAAAATAAGCTCTGTACCATAATAAGAATATTTTCCTGTATTTGTCATCCTTTCCAGATATGTTTTAGTAATATTTTGATCTTCCCCATCCTTTTTCTCTGTTTATATTTGAGTAGCAAATGATGCAGAACCACAGGAGACCTTTTAAATGGATAGAAAGTGTTTAATGATCTTTGCCATACTGCATTCAAATGTTCCTCTGTCATTACCCAAATCCACAGTAGGGATTCCCTGCTGCTATGTATCTCAAGCTCCTCAGAAACATGGTTATGAATTTCAGGAATACGGCTTTGATTCTCAGAATTTCCATTTTAAAGGAGAGTCCTACAGATTAAAAGAATGCCAACGTTACCACCCCACTGTTGCTTTGCACTGAGTAACTTAGACAAATAGCAAGTTATGTAAGTATCCAATAGCTCATTCACTTATTAATTCAGTAACTGTTTTCTCTCTTTCCCTGTTTTTAGAGGCAGAAACAGAAATCCTATTGGTCCAGGAAAGTATGGATATGGGAAAGTGCCATACATTTTGCCTTTACAAACTGATACTGGTCAGCAGCCACAGAAACTTCGGAGGCAGCGACAGTCATCGAGGAACCATGCATTTCATCAAAGTCCAAGTCTCATGAACTCTTACAGCCAGTCAGCTAGCCCTTCACTTCAACATGGGAATCTTTATCAAGAAGAAGGTGGGCCTCAAGCTGGACACCAAGTCCTGGGACCCTCAGTTTATCAGTCATCTTCATTTCCAGTCTCTCAAAACTTTTTTCATAGCAGTGACTCGAGCCATCATGGGTCCGCATCCCACCAGGCAGTCCAGGGTCAGCCCCAGCCTCAAAGGGCTGCAGCTATTGTATGCATTGGCACCTACAAGCAATATAAACTCTGCAACACAAATGTAAGTCTGGATTTCTTATATTTAATTCTGGACAGCTGTTGGTTTTCCCTAATGTGCTAAATGTTCATATAGTCAAGAAGTTAAGCTGAGCACTGGTTTTTAATTTTTTGAGTATTTTTCATGTACTTTAAAAGTGTCTCGGTGAATACTAGAAGTAGATGTGTAATATAGTAGTTATCTAAAAACATACCTTGAAGGATTTAAAGCAGTTACTAAATCTAGCAGTGTGTGTAATTCTTATTTGATAGACAGAGAAACCAAGTCACAGAAACGTTGAACTTTTTTTTCCATGCAAGAAACGAAAAAAATGGCCTTGGAATATACCATATTACGAAGGCTTCCTACTTCTCAGTCCCCTAAGATAAGGATATAATTCTGGGAGGGCTACTTAGGATCTAAATAGCATTAGAGCCAGTACCTGGTAGCTTTGATCACTTTAGTATCTTTCCATGGTGCCGTGTGCATTCTGGAGCAGATGCTGCTTTTATTAGCATCCAAACTCAGTGCTTTGATTTTGGCCTCCTAGCTTATTGGAGAGAAAATCTGTTCTGCGTTAATTTTAAAATAAAACTTAGTGTGTTACTGCTTCGTTCAAAAATGTTTGGCTGGGTGTAGCTCTATGCTCTGGGGCAGTCTCCCATTGTATGTGGGAAGCTAGTGAGGTTTTAGTATTTCTCCACACAAGCAATTTCTACCGTGCTAAAATACTCTGTTTCTGGCTGTGTCACTTAAGTATTTCCTAAAGTATCTCATCTTAATATTTGTGTCTTACTGGGGCCACGAATGCAAGGTCATGTCGCCAACGTCGAGAAGCTGCTCTGTGATTATTAAAAGCAGGGTGCTCAGGCGTGCTCAGCGTGCTGACACATCAGGCCACGTATGTCTGAGTGAACGTGTGATTCTTCTGCCTGTTTGAAATCCTGTTGTGGAAGGCTGCACAGCGGAGATGTAGCAACAGAACATACGGTCAGGATAACAAAAAACTAACTTAAGCAAGTCAGATGAATGCCTTGCCTGGTAGTCTAGTGGTTATTGCGTTTGCTTTATTTATGAATAAAGTCCATTGATGGAGCCTAGAGAAGTTGATTGAAGAGACCCAATGTCAAGAAAGTTGGTTTAGTGCGTCTTTCTGAAAGGGAAAGCATGAAAGAGTTGCTTTGAGCCTCTGAGTATAGTCCCCGTTACACATTGCTGTTTGGATTTTTTTTTTCTTATTTTTATTTCAAGGGAAAGGGAAATAAACTTGCTTAGGGGGCGTTAACTTGGTAAGTCAGCAGTGCTGAATTTGCTCACTTGCATTTAAAAGTGATACACAAACCTTTCAGTGGCCAACACGTGAACTCTGCTTTTCTCTAGTAAACCTTTCATTATGATAGTACCCAACACTTGTGTATTGCTTTGAATTACTCTCCAGGGGATTTTACCACCATGTGATAAGCCTTTGGGATCCACGTTCCTTTCCAATATATTGCATCTCCTTGTGTTAATCCATATCTATTCCGTCCCTTCCTGCATCCAGGCAAAAAGTGGGGCAATATAACAAAAAGGTTTCCGGGAAAGATATCTTCAGAGAGCAATAGCTGATAGGTGAGGAAATTAGAAATGAACTGGAAGAAAGAAGTAATTCCAGATAATCCCAGGTGGCCTAGGTGGTGGATAAGGAAGGTTTGTAGAGAAAACTGGTTGAGAATGACAAGCAGGATGAAGAGATGGGGGCTGGGAGCTTGTGAATTAGACGGTGACAAGAAGTGCTGTTCAGTATGATGAGTGGTCTGGCCATTCCGGATTTTTTGTTGGTAGTGGGCAAACATAAGTAAAAATATTTTCACGTTAGTTCTGGAAACCAAATAGGTGAGCATTCTGTTGCTTCATCTTTGCCACAGTGGCATGTATACATGCAGTTATAAAGAAGTTGTTAATGTTACCTGGGAGTTTTAAAAAAGAGAAATTGTAGATGATGTAGCTCCTCCTAGGCATGGAACTCTACATAGTGATGGTTTTTATTTAATGGAATTTCTATTCCCCTCAGAGAAGCCACGACTGCTTTGGAGGCTATTTTTCTCTCTAGAATGTGGTAATTAATATAACTATAAAAAAGAAGTTGCTAAGAACAGTTTTAGCTATAAATGCCAGGATGAAAGCAAGACAAGGCTGATAGTGTTTCATCTTGTTTGCTTGTTCTTCCTGATTAAATGCTTCTGCACATGGGTTTTAATTTAATTTATCAGCAGTGACATGTACCAGAGGCCTTGACAGCATGCAGAGAACAGTCTCTCTCTCTTTTTTTAAATACTTTTTCTTTTTTAATTCTTTCCGGAGCATAGAAAAGCAGAAAATCTCGTTTATGGAGAGGAAAATAATCTGTTAAGTTATCCTGGTGTTTAGCCACTCCTTCTACAGTTTCTCCTAAGGGCAGTTAATTAATAACAAATTAAGTCAATGTGCCTTGGTCCATTAGGTCATTTCCTCATTATTGTACATTTATTGTTTTTTTCATTAATAGCTGAACTCATTTTACATGACTGACAGCTCGGTTCATAAAAGTTAACCTTAGGCATTCTGGTTAGAGAGAACCTAGGAAGTGCTTATATTTGCTCAAGTGGTTTGGCAGTTTCATTAAACCCATTTTCTCGTTGTACCAGTAGCTTCCTCTCCTCAGCGCCTCTCATCCATGCTTTGTGCATGCCCATGTCCGAATGCACAGCTGCCTGGCACCTCTTCAGGCGGGAAACAAGCAACAAGCATCTGTCCCTTACAAAGGGGCAGTACTGTCGGGTCTTCCTGAGACCATAGGCTGCTTGTAATGCAGGAAGATTCTCCCAGTGTAGTCTTAAATTCCTCCAAAATGAAGGATCGATGTAAATCTTTGTTACTTCCCCCTGCATTAGAGGAAAGAGAATTACATGGGCGCGTGAGTAAAGTAGAGTTTGAATGCCAACTTGTTTGCGTTTTGTCACCAGAACAGAGGAAACAACTGAAATGGAACATTTATTTACTGAACCCTTTTTGTTACTGAGTCTCACAAGCACTGCCAAGTCGCCGGCTCTTTGTGAGTAGCTGAATGTGTGAGCGTGTTTGTAAATTAACTTCAGGCTGAGGGTTGCTTGAGGAGTGTTCACAAGGCAACTTCCAGGGCTCTGGATGTTCAAGCCTGCTTGCGCAGTGTGAATTTGGTAAGGCAGAGTAACCCTTTAAAAAGTCAATTTTATCTAATTTAATATAATTTTTGTAAGACACACAGTGAGTTGTGGCTTATGGGTAAGGATATTTAACACTCAGTCCTTGGAGGAAGTGCAGGCAGGAGGGCCCTGGTTGCCCAACAGCTCGCTCCCTTCCTTGTTCTGCAATCCTCGCTTCCCCGGTTGTGCCCATGCGGTTCGGCCTGCAGGCACATGTAACCGTGACCAAATACATGCTCTGCTTATGGAACTTGTAAGATGGTGACTGTTCTGTGATTCAATCACAATGCAGCAAAAAGCATGGGAAAACTAGTCAGAGGAATTCATATACAAGTTTCACCATGCAGAGCCACACAAAATGCACATACAGCCTAAATTGTCTTTAGCTATTGACTGAGGTATGTTCTTGATAAAGTTTATATTTTTGCTTTTGTATGAATTTGCAAAAAAAACAAGGCAAAACATATGGAAGACCAAGCTGAGGTTAGGTAAGAGGCTCAGGGCCAATTGTTCCATTCATTTCAGTGCCTACAGAATATTAATGATGATGATGCTAATTTTGACTGGTATGAGTCAGTCCAACTTTCCAGTGGAAGGCTTTTTTGATGCAGAATTCTAATTTATTCTAATCAAATAGGAACGAAATGTTCCACAGGATGGTGTTGGGTCCATTTAAAACTGACATGCTCTGTCACCTAACCACATAGGTAGGCATTGGCAGGTTCCCTTACCGTGTGGGATCTCAGGCTGAGTCACCAGCTTGTTGGCATTCTGCCCAAGAATTTTTGATGTTTTCCACTACATCCATACATTTCCATTGAAGTATTTCCCATGTTTCAATTTTTAACAGAGGTGTAAGTGGAAATGTTTAATTTTGTGCTTAACAGAAGATGTAATTCCCTGAAGGCCTTTTCACAAAAGCCACAATAAAGTGTGCGTTCTTGAATGTAGTTGGGATGCTCAGTTACTGAGAAAATGACAAGTAGGTGGCTATGTATTTTTAAGGTAACTTTTTTTTTCAACTGAAAAGCCCCTTTTTATTCCCAAAGAGCTACTGTGTGGTTTGCTTATTCTCTTTTTGATATTTGTGTAGAGTAGGTGTTTGACATAAGTGGAAAAGCCGGGTTGTGATGACTTATCTCTTCCTGAGGAAACAACCTTGATTTTATGTCAGGAATTTTCCCTTCAAACAATGTGGGATTGTGTGTACGTTTGGTACTCTGACATTCTGTGGCTGTATGGGAAACTTACTAAAAGCTTACGTGGGTTTACATTGCTTTGGGTTGTACTGACATTTCTTTGAGTGTTGATATTTGCAGCAGAACTTCATCAATATTACCACAGAATGCATTATCACTGATAGACTCACCTTACCACACAGTGGCACAGAGGTACCGCTTGTAAAACATCCTACTTAGTTTGGTCAGTTGTCCCTAGTGTTCAAGAGAGTTGCATAGAGACGTTGATGGAGCTCTTGGACCACAGTTGTTTTTTCTGCATCTCTCTGTACTTTATGAAACTCCCTTCAACAGCTGAAGACTGCAGTAGGAAAAAAAGTATTATGATGTACTTATTAGGATTTGACTAAATTATGTGAAAGTGGATGACTTAAATCATGAGGAAAAATAGGTTGGTGTAATTTCAGAAGCTTTCTGTAACAGTTTTATTCCACAAGCTTGCTGTGTACACAAAGTCAACTCTTTTACATCAAGTAATTATTACTAGGTTAATTACTTAATAATCTATTTAAATGTATGTAACATGGCAAAAATCATAGAATTTATATATATATATTTTTATGGCCAGGGGCTTATGATTTTTAATTAAAATTCAGTTACTTGGAAGATAATCTTCTAAGTTGTTTTAAACTAATCTAGCGTCTAGGAGTCCAAGGGTCATGCTCTAATACCCTGTTGTGCAAAGAACCGTGAAAACATGGACTTAAAAAGCTAGGTGCCACATAAAAATGTGCTAATGTATATGTGGCTACAGGCATAGCCTGTACTCTCCGGGCCAGGGAGAAATGATCAGTAGGATCTGTAATATTCTCATGATAACCTCATCATACAGAAATCATGAGATTTTATCTTTCTCCAAAGACAATTCAGTAACATATAAATAAAGTATTTGAGACATCTCTGTACTGTTTGAAGTTGGATGATGCAGGATATGTCTAAGGACTGCTGAAGATTCAGACCCTCGTTTATGTCCAGTAATAGCATGATATAAAAACGTTAATTCATATAACTGTCTCAAAATTAAAAACAAAATGTGTATCATTTGTTTCCTAACTGTTCAGCAGTCTAGGAGTGGGTGGTTTGATTTGACAATTGGAATTATCTAAGATGTCACTTTTTTTTTTTAATTCTGAAAAAGAGTGAATGGGATGCATATATCACAGAGGAGAGGAAGAGGGGAAAAGATCCACGGTATCCAATCGCTTCATCAGTTGTGTGGATAGCAGCATTAGCATTTAAAAATACTGTGGAGAGATTTGGAAATTTTTTTCTAATATCTGTGAACAGTGAAACATTACTGTGGAGTGACTGAGTGGTGCGTTGCCTTGCCATTGCTCAAACCTCTGTGCCAGGTTTTGAAGAGGAAACTAATCAGTGAAAATTGGGAGTTTGGAATTTCAACCATCTAAATTCAGCGGGTTGCATTCCTGATGTATCTGTAAAGTGGTTTAACAGAGTACTGTAAATTTGAGTAGTTGTTTTTTATCAATATGGACAAGTGTTGCAGGAGATATTTTATGGCATTCCAGCCTGACTTTGCTTGTTGGTGTCAAGTGATATTGTCAAAAGTGTTTGTCTGAAATTCTGGTGCATAATTATTCAATGCTCCTATAATTCAGGTAGAATTTTGCTTTTTATTCGTACGTTAGTTTAATTGCATACAGGTTTTAGAAGCAGGGAAAACTGCAGATGTCTACAAATTTTGTTGAAGGGAAATCCCTTGAATTAATTTTCAAAATAAGTGTTTTTTTAAATGTTGCCTTTATGAACATTAGTTAACTATTCCCTTTAATTACAGGCATAGAAAGCACCTCCTATCGGAAGACACTATCTTCTTTAGTACATGAAAGGAGCAATTTTTTTCTGTTATTTTTACTGGATTATTTAAGTACTAATGATAGTAACGTACTATGCATTTTCAAGAACACGAATTACATAATGGCAGGAAACTGACTGAGGTGAGTGGAGGAAGAAGGAAATACAGGAGAAGCTGCCAAAATTAAGCTAAGGTTGCTGAAGAAGGTGGTCCATCAGCAATGCTGTTTCTAGCATTTTTTTTTTTATTTTTTTTTTAATTAGGACTCTGAATTTGCAACCAAAACTCATGTAGAAAGTTAGGAAACAAACATAAGATTACAACTAGCAAGAAGGTGTTCCCTTGCCTGACAAGGAAGTAGCTGTGTTGGAGGATGGTAGTACCAACCCTCTCCCTCAAAAGTGCTGAAAATAGGAACTTGGCACTACATGCTCTGTGGTGCTCAAAAGAGTTAAATATTTTTTTCTTCCCCATATGAAGAGATAACTGCATACAGAACAGCGCAAAACCCAGAAATAATTAAAGCAGTGGTGATACTTAAATACATAAAAATCAAGTAGTGATGCTCTGTCTCTGCTTTGCTAGTACTTTGTCAAAGTACTTTGTCAAGTGTGCTATGTGTTTGTCAAGAAATAACACCTTTCCAGGCGCTGTATTGCACATGTTATGCAAGATATGCAAGTTTAATTAACGAAACAGAGTTTATTTCTAGTGATAGATTGGTAAGGCTGTTATCTTCCAACTATTGACTTATAGTTGTGGAAAAGCCAGTCTCATATTTCTTTTATCTGTCCCTGCAGTGTTAGTGAGGCAATGGGTGATCTGTGGTGGGCAGAGGCCAGGGAAATAGCCTGTGCCCCTCCCTGCCAGCTGTCTTCTGTTTTTAGCTGCAATAACGTCCTAGCCAAGCAATGTACTGTTTTCTTTTTCTGTAGTTTTGGTTGCATTATCATTTGCTAAAGATAGCAAGCATAGTCATTGTCTTGGAAAGTACCTAGTTATTCACAAACTGAAAAAAGATTGGACTAAGCAAATTGCACCATAGGTGAACTTTTTCCCCAAAGAGGCAGAGTGCCTGCTTCCGGAAGCTGCAGACCATCCTTATTGTGCACATCCATTGTATACCTACTGGGTTCTATAGTTAATGAGACAGTAATTACATAAGTAACTTTGAACTCAACATTCCTGTTTCATCCCTGGAGTAAGTTGATCCTGCAAAATGAATGAATGACTCAGAGGTCATATGGAAAAACAGTGTAATCATACAGATGAGAATGGGCCTCATAGGCACAAAAAAAATAAAAATTTAAAAAAAATATATAGTAATTTGCAAGGGCAATTTTGTGTCTTCTAAGTTGAGGTTAAGCATTCTTTTAATGTCCTTTCGTGTACTGTATGGAACTTCATAGTTTCAAATCAAAAAGGAAGAAGCCTTTAAAACCAGAATTCTGCCCCATGATAGGTCAGTATTCACAGGACTGATCGGGTCGTTGCAGCTGAGCCAGTGGGAGGAGTTCATCCTTTACTAGTACTACAGGGCAATGAAAATGCTTTGTCATGGTGTTCAGGTGTTTTTTTTTTTTTTTTTTTTTTTTTTTCCTTAACACAGGTGTTGCAGCTGTTCTTCCAAGTACAGTCCATCTGTGCTCCTTACCTTATAGCAGCAGCAGTCAGTTTTCACTTTCTTAGTGCCTCGTCTGATATTTTCCATCTCATCTCCCCATTTCTTCTGCCTACAATCCCACTCCTTTTTGCTTAGGTTCCCTGCCTTCTCTCCAGTTTCTTCTGGTTTCACTTCTCTGGCCAATTTGCTCATCCGCTGTCATTTCTTGAATCCCAATCCAAAGTTTTAGTCATTTTTTGCAAGGTAATCCATACATTCTAGGGACAGGTTTTTGTATTAGGCCACTTCTTTGCATCGTCCATGGTGCCTGCGACAGGATCAAGGTCACTCTTGAAAACAGAGGAGAGACATGTCCTGTGCTCGTTCCTAGTGCCTGCCCCCAGAACAGACCTCAGGAGCAAGTACCAGTAATTGCTGGAAAACCGATCGGGCTCTGTGAATCTCCGTTGGATTATGCCTCTTGTAAACAGACTGTTCCAGTACATTAGCTGTGAAACTTCAACAAGTTTTTACTGCGCATGTGCAAAATGTGATTATCAGTATTTTTTTTCAAAAGCTTGTGGCTTGGCTATATTTGGATAAATTTCCATATAAAAGGCAGAAGATGCGTTCTTGACAAAAAGCACTTTCCTGGCTGACTCCATTTCACTCATTAAAAGGAGACAGGCACTTACATTTTGGGGAAAAAAAATAAAAATCAGACTATTTGAAGCATGGGAAAAAAAATAAAACACTTATCCCCTCTTGTTTTCCTTTAGACTCATTCTTGGATGAAATGCTTCAGTCAAAAAAAAATAATAAATGAGATTAAGACAGATACCAGGAGTGGAAAATTTTAGCCTGAATGGTTAAAGTTGGATGAACTCATAAGTAAACAGACAGTGCTACCAGCTGTAGCAGTACCAAAGCATTATAAGATATGATAAATGTATCTACTAGTTTAAAATGGCACTTTTTTTTGAGACATATGAATTGGGGAAAAATACAAAATACATTGCAGAAGTAGTGAAACAGATTAAGAATGTCTTGTATCAGAAACTGTGGATGTGATTTTTGATGGAAACAAGAAAACTAACATACGAATAATACTGCACTTTCTGTCACAAGTGATTAAGAGGTTGCAGGAGCCAAGTGTACGCTATGTGTATGGTGCTCTACAACTGTTCACTTTGTGTGGAAGACAAACGTTCCAGAAAAAGAAAGGTGGGTCGTCTTTAAAAAAAAAATAAAGTAAAAAAATACATACTTTCAATGGATTTACCAGAATCACCCTAGATGTCATAACTGTACATTTGTGCTTCACACAACTCCTCTAAACATTTATGTTCCCTGATTGCCATGTAAAATAGAAGTTTTTTTGCTAAGAACACTGATTATTTACCATAATGAGATTTTTTTTTTTTTTTTTTTTTAAGTTAAGATGTGGAGTATTGTGGTAATAGAAATCAAAAACTTTCCTAAACTTTTAGTCCTTCTGCTGGACCTGTTCAGGTAATCCCTCATCCCACACAGAGGCCGCTTATTTAAATGGAATGTGTGCAATTGAATTTCCATTTAATTTGATCAGGATTTCATGGAGAAAACTGGTTGAGGATTATTGCCACATACTGATGATGATGGCGTAGAATAAAAGAATAAAGTAATGAAATCTATGTGACACACAGGCTACATCCCAGAAAGCATGGAAAATGAGAAAGAAAGGAGAAAAATTGTTTTAAAATGAAGTGAAATATTGCTTGAAACCACAGTAGGTGTTTTTATTAATTTGTCATAATTTTCTAGAAACTGCAAGAACTAAATATCTCACCTCCACCTTCTCTGTTGGTTTCACCAGAGCTGTGCTACATGAGCGCTTGGCTCAGGATCTTTCGAAGCTGGTAGGCATGGCGCCTTTCAAAAAGGGTTTTGGAGTGACTCATTTTTCTAATGTAAAGAAATACTTTATATAAAAAAAATCTATTAGAAAAGTTTAACTTGTTTTTAGCCCCGGTTATTACTTGATTAAAGCAACTATCCTTAATAAATAAACCTCACATTTTCTGAGGACTATAAAAACGTGCTGTTCCTAAGATGTATTTCAACAACGAAGACAGATGAGACCCTGGATCAGAAGCAAGGCTGAAAGCTTCCATGCTAAGCCATTCCTCAGACTTTGAGCCAGGTTTTGTCACATGGAAATTATTTTTTTAATTGATTTCCCATTAAACGAGGCAGTAGTGTGCAGTTTAAGCACCTTGAGCATTATGTAGTGTTCCTATAAATAGATATTTGAATGGAAGGAATCTTGTATTTGGCGGATTTTTTTAATGCATCATAGTTATATAGAAAAAACGATACCACTGTTGAACAGCTGTTGTACAGAGTAGTTAAGATATTTGTTGCAAATGCCAAGTTTTTAATGCTTGGTTAGGATCATGTAAAGAATATCCTCTGTGCGCTCCAGTCTCAATACTGAAGTACTTTGCTTGGGGAACTGGGCAATAAAAGAAATTCGGGACGGTAAAATAATAACTGTGTTTTGAAAAAATGGCTTTGGAATGGGTCGATAGTCATCTGGTCTGGTGCTGGATCAAAAAAGACTAGCAACAGTCCACTGGCTGGATCACTGGCAGGTGTGAATTGACGTAGCGCTGGCTTCCATAGCATACTTGTATCACTTTACACCAGATGATGTTCTCTTCCAGTGGGATCTGTTTTCAGTATTTGTCTCCCATTTTCTATTTGTTAAACTTGAATGTTTTAGAATCCAATTATTGTTTTTCGTATTATTATTAGTATTTGGAATAACATTTTAAAATTTAGCAATAACCAGAAATGGATGATTTTGTTAACATGTTTTTGGTGCTACTGAGGAACTGTATTGTTGGTTTGCCTCCTACAGCCCTTTGAGACCCTCCTGAGGTAACGGTGCCAGACATTTCTGGTCAGATACATTAGATCAGTGTGGGTGCTTTGTAAGGGACGGGTGAGCCACTCACATTTAATTTAAAGCTGAAGCTGGTCTTGTAAAAGATTCAAGTTGTTGAAATCCTGAAGCAAAATACGTTATTTCAGTCTAATCAGATCTGTCAGAATTCAAAAAAGCCACAAATCTGTAAAATTGGGAAGAGTTGCTTATTTTTCTTTTGGGTTGATCTTTCTCCCCCGATATGAGGCATACTAGAGTGCTGTTGAAGGGAAGAAAGGTAAAGCACTAATCGCTACCACATTATGCATTACTGGTTTATTTGACTGATACATTTCAAAGTTAATCAAAGTTATGCTCAGGTGACACTTCAAAGGCTCTCCTAGATAAATTCAGAGGGCTTTGTGGAGCAAAGGTGAAATCAGCAATGGGAAAAACGTTTTATGTTCCAGCTGTGCTCCTAAAAATGCTGATGGTGTTTTGCTTGTACCAAGGCCATTAGCCTGATTGTATTCAGACATCCATCATGATCTGTTAATTTTATTATAGCTCAGAAGAATGCTAACGATGTAATGGGGCTGGCAGAAGGTGAAAAGAAGGAAAGATAAGCTAGCTACAAAGTGATGGTGGAGGGATTACTTGGGAAAGATAAACATACACGTATCAGGAGGGCAGGATGAGATGCACTTGACGGTTTTTAGAAGTATTAGCAAAGGAAATGGTTAAACCTTTCTGACACCCAAACATTTTATATGTTTGGAGCTAGAAGAGGTGACTTGGTAGTCAAATACATAGTCAGTATGGAGCAGTATTTTTTAAAAAGAAAATGACATTTTTCCAGAATGGAGGCTTCCCTCATTTGGCTTTGGTATCAAATAAGGTATCACAATGTGTATCGGAAGCAGAACTGTAAAAACTTGGGTAAAAAAGACACCTGGTGGGTTAATAACATGAGGTGGTGCCACAGAAGATGTGTAGAAATTTTGGCAGTGTTTGAATTTGATGGGTAAACCCTCTGCAACTGATGCAAGAACAGCTAGATTTCCATGAGGGATTTGCTCCAGTGCTGCATGGACGGATGGAAAATCACCAGCACTGCAAGAAGTGCGGGGGACCCATCAGGTTAATGGCATAACCTGCCAACAGAGCCACAGCTTGACTGGGACTGGGACCGGCTTGACTCTTGCCGGTTTATTTTTAGGGAGAATTAATTAAAATATTGTGGTCAACTTCGGCTACATTAGTTGCTTAACAAAACTTTACAGAACTGTATACGTGAACTTGAAAGAAACCTCCAGGATCATTTGGGCAGGCCTCAGGGAGTCAGCTACCCAACTATATGCATATGTTTGTTGTGGTGGTGGTGATTGGTTTTTGTTTTCCACAAAAAAGATGTTTAGCAAAGAAAAATAGCTTCAGTGATAAACGTGGGTTTAGTGCCAAGGAATAACACCCATTCTGGCTCTGGTGAATCTGGAGAGCAGTTTCTGGCTGAATAAATAAGCGAAGCAGATGTTGTGGAAATGCCCAAGTGAATGGGATGATATTAGCTTAGTATTTTGAAGTGGTGAGGTTTTGTGAAGCTGGAGTTCGTGTTTTCCTCCAGTGTGGGCACCCCAGCTGCGCAGGTCTCTCTGCCTGGCAGGGAGCGCTGCTCCTCACGCCAGGAGCTGATGGAGATACGTGCCGTGCCCTGAGCCAGGGCAGTGGGGGCCCGCACGTCCCACCGGCATGGCCAGCAGCCCAGCGTGCAGCTCTGCCTTCCACCATCTTCCTTGTCCCAAATGCAAGGCTGTTGCCTGCAGGACTACAGCGATGTTGTGTTGTGTACATGCCCAAGGTTTCTTCTGTCTGTGGGAAGCAGCCCCTTGAAGTCAGGGAGGGAAAAGAGAAAGGCTGGTACGCTGTACTACATGCACTCTTGGACTCTGCCTCGCCTCCAAGTCCTTCTCTGGTTAGCAGAGGAATATGAAGCTAGTAGTTGATGATGCCTCCCCTAATGAAGCACCATCTCTGTTGCAACAGACACATAGGTGCAAATTTATCGCTTGAGGCAGTGCTGAGACTTAGGCATGACAGGTGCTTATTCCTCCTAAACTTGTCCAGATACCCCGGTGTTCACAGATGTTCATTTTCATTGTGTGTCAAGCCAGACATTTATAGTGTACTGTCTGCGGTCATGGACTGTAACTTGAGCTGGCTAGTGCTATTTTTATTGAAAGGCTATTCTTCACATAGATTTTATTTTTATAAACATCAATTCCATTTTAATAATAATAATAAAAAAATCCATCAAATGTTTTGTGCCAGTGATATCTAGGCACATTTGCTATACCTTATTTCTTTTTTCATTGGCAGACAATTGTATTTATGTTCTGTTTTAATTTTTAAAAGTTAAAACTACTGGGAAATAAAAAGAGTCTCCAGTTGTTTAAATTGCTCTGTTGCTGACTTTGAATCAGCTGTAGAAAAGAAGGTTGCCTTGATTCTAGGTAGCACTGATAGCGGGTGTGTTCCTTGGCAATGCAAAGAGAAGTGACTTAGATGAATTAAAATTTGCAAGGCCAGATTCTGCTGTCTGGCAAGGCCATGTAACTTCCATATGTTCGGAAGGAACAAGGCTTGGGCAGTGCTTCACTGCAACGGTGGATTGTTATGTAAAGAGTTTGTTCTGAAGATGAAAGAAGAATCTTCAGCATACTGCTTCTGAAACAAGTATTTGAATTGTTTTCCTTTGGAGGTGCGTTTATCCATTGGAATGTAAAAGGATTAATAAGATTAGATAGAACCACTGCAGAAATGAAAAAAAAAAGTGTAACTAGATTACTTAGACTTTATTTAATGCAATGCGCACATAGAAAATATTAATTATGAATTATGCTTGAGCCTGGAGAATCCAGAAGGACTCTGGGGCCTTGGAAAAACAGTTGGCCAGTTACTGTAGGTCACAGGAACGAAATGGTGCCAGGAATCTAAGTCAGTGCTTTAATTGCCTTTAAAGGTGGTTTCAGTATCAAAATGAGCCATTTATGCTTTTCCAGAAATGCATTATCTCAGCCCAGCAATGAAGCGGTTTGCTCATGGCAGGCGTGCAGCCAGTGTGAGCGTGCATCAGCTGGCAGGCTGATAATTTCCTGGTGTATTGCCAATGCTTCGTTAATTTACTGAAGTGTCAAAAATTTGTTAAAAGCATGTGTTTTTCAAGTGTTTTCCAAAATTGTGTAGGGTGGTTTCTTTGCTATATGGACTTAGCTTCACTAGCAGCTAATTTTAAGAAAACTGTGGTGGTAGCAGGCAAAGAGAAGTACTGCGTGATGCCATCCCTCCAAATATTTCATACCTGTGTATCTCGGGTGAAATTGAGGCATAGATAAGGGTAACTTTCAGAAATGCAATGTCATCTTCAGACACAGTGCATTTCAAGGAATTTGTCTTAATATCTCCAAATACAAAGGGATACTTCTAAAATATTCCATCCTAAGCGCTCCCTGCTCCATCAGCACAATGCTGTGCTGCTGCTGTTCTAATGGCATGTTCTGGAAGTACGAGAAGAGTTGGCTGAGACATCGTATTCATTGCAATAGCTGTGTGGAAATGTGGCAGTGGAAGGAAGCTCTGAAAGCCTCTTAGATTGTGTGGAAGTGTCTGGTGCTCTGACGGTGCGTGGCTGAAGGAGGACCTGCCCAACTGATTTACAGCTCTTTTTTTTTTTTTTTTTTTTTTTTCTTACAAGCATACTCTGAGTAGGGGAGACATCATCTAAAACCATACAAAATTATGGGTCCGTGATCCTGTTTCTAATTTTGCAGTGCACAACCGAAAGAATAATAAAAAAAAGTCTCCCAGCATAGAACCTAGTTTTCTAGGTAACTTATATCTGCCTCTACACAACAGAATTTGAGATTTATATTAGGTGCATTGAATTTTGACAAACATCCAAAGACGTCATCCTGTTTTTGCATCAACATCTCTAGGAAAAACTTTAGCTAACTCCCTCGGTTATCACAAAAGAGAATGATGTTCATGAGGAGAAAAAAAAAGTAAAAAGAAGAAATTCCAAATCTGTTGCTAACAATTACAACAAAAAAAGAATCAAGGTCAACATTTTGTTTTCAAGAGGTTTGTTTTGAAATCCCTATGAGGCAACACAATTCCAGTGCCCTCCTGTCCCAGAGGGGAAGAAGCTGAAGGAGAGTCACACGCGAAGGCTGAACGCTTTCCCCAAGTTCACACCGAAAGCCTCTGGAAGATTTAGGAAAGAGATCCAGGTCATTTAAATGCTAGTTCTGTGGCTTAACCACGGAAACATTCTTCATCTGTAAACACGCCTGCTTTTTGAAGTAAAATTGATATTCATTTGGCAAATGGCCAGGAAGAGACAGGGCCTCCGACAGAGAGTGAAGAAAGCCCAGATGCAGCCCGCTGCCTCCGCCTTCCTCCCGCGGGCTGGTGCTCCTGGAAGGCCCGGCGCTGGCCTCCCCAGGCCTCCTCCGCAGGCCTCCAGCGCCTCCCGGCCCTGCCGGAGCACTGAGAAGCAAACTGAGGGCTGCGAAGCTCTGTGAGGTGCAGCCTTCAGGCACTGCAAATATTGGCTTCCTCTGGGATCGCCTGCTCTCAGTCCCAGATGCTCGTTGGCGTCCTCGGGGAGTTCTGCAGTCAAGCTCTATGGATTTATGATGGAAGTAGTAACTAAAGGTATAAAAATTGGTTGTTCTCTCAGAAAATAAATCAAAACCTGTGCTAAAGTTTTGCTTTGGATTGTGCAGGGTTAGGGTTGTCCCTTCTAGCAATAGCACTGTTTTCTGCCTCAGATGTCTGAAAAGCCAACAAGGCCAAGATCAAGTGCCCGACGCTCTGAGTTCTTCTGAGGAGGGCTTCAGGATTTTGTTTGGAAGGGGGCTGAGCAGCAGGTGGCATAAAAATGTCATTTTGTTCAGCTGGGCATTAAGAATTTTGCAGGGGCTAATAAATGATGAATAGATGTTAACCAGTGTGCTTGTGCAGTATAACTGCCTTAAGCCTTGGTGATTCACGAACTGTGCTTAGTTTGACTTGCTGCACCTTGCACGTAATTCTTTGATATTTTTTTAAGCATTCAAAAACAAAGGTGGGTATAATCTGTACAAAGAATAAAGTAAGGAGCTTTTGCTGACCAGCACTCACTCGCCGATTTTCATGCAAAAATGTAAATTGTGATTACACGATGCTGAAAGAAATGGAGGGAGGACATCTGAGTTGGGCCTTTAAAAGTCGCAGGGACGTTTCTGAGTTAGTCTTTTCTTCCTCTGACTTAGTCTTGATCCAGACAGCGTGTTTAGTGTACTTGGCAGTCCTCTGTCCTCCTTTAAAGCAATGGGGCCTCTGTCCTCTGGGCAACTTTCAGTAAGGTTAAAAACAGAAACTGTAGCTATAGAAAAATGATCTTAGAAGAGGGGAGGGAACACTTTTTTTTGGCAACAGCAATGAATATTTTGATCTTTTTATTCTTACATTGTCTGCAGTTGGTAGGAACAGGGTGCACAGGAAATGGTCTGTGAGCCAGAAATAGTGGCACACAAGAGCATGAGCTCAAGGCTCGAGAAGGAGAAACAAGAAACAACAAAACTTTGCAACAGACTGTCAGAACACATGTGCCAAAAAAGAAAAAAGGGAAATGTGTTCCAAAAAGAAACCCTTCAGGCTGGGTTCTTTGCTGGTGCAGACTGACTTTGTTCTGCAGTAATTTAACATAAGGACCTTAATTTATGCCAGGTCAGACTCTGCCCCTCGCTTCTGGGGTACGTGGTGTGATCAGTTTCCATGAAAAATGTAAGGTTCTGAGCCTCGATGTTTATTGTGGCAGAATTGTCTCTTGCTTCTCTTGCTGCTCTGCTGTGTTGCAGATTGAAGGATGTGTGCTTTCAGGGCTAGGAGTATATCTTTGATCTCTGTATTAGGCACTAGAAAGAGTTTTGGTCTCACCTGTCCAATATACTCTGGTGGTTCATTGTGAAGCTTTTTATTTGTTTGTTTGCTTAGTTCTTTTTTGTTTCCTGACTTTGCTTGCTTGTTTTCTGATGTCTGGCTCGTTGAGGAAAACAGCATATATGTGGACTTGGAGATGGGGGATGAACTAAGCACAGACGGCTGTTTGGCCAGGAGCAGTGTTTATTCCAGAAGAGTTGTTACCGTGATTCCAGTAGAAGATAAAGCAGTCTGTCAGCCTCCCCCCAGCCATGTCTTTGGTTCGGTTCATACCCCTCTTTTAAAACTCTTGGCTTCGGTCTCACTGATTCAGCTACAAGCATCTTTATACATAGATGGGGGATACAAAGCCAGAACTCCTCTGGGGAGAGTTTCATCTGGGACCTCTGGTGCGTCAGCCCCCGCTGCAACGACAACCCATCTCTCCCCCTCCACAGAACTGACTTGCAGTTGCCATAAGATCTCTTCTTGCTGGTTCTCTTCTTACTGTTCCCTTCAAATATAGTCACTTGTCCATGTTGCTTTTATATAATTTTGTATCTGCTGTTTCCTTGAAAACTGTCTCCTATAGAAAAACTGTTTCAGCTGTTCTAGTCTAGTTCTTCATGTGGTTCCTGCTGTGGAACAGTGTTTTTAGTGGCATTTTGGTCCTCTGAAGGCCACTTGAAAAAATGCATGTGTGACCAAAGCTCATCTGTTTTTTCCAAGCATAGGAATTGTTCTAATTAAAACCCCCTTTTCTAGAAGTCTTGCTCCCCTTTGCGTGTGCCCACACACAGAGCAGTCTTTTGCTGTAACTGCTATACTGCGAGGACAAAGGCATAACAAAGTAATTAAGTATTTAACTTGTACTTGCTTTTGGAATCTGCTTCAGATATGAACAAGGTTTTTCTGCCAAGGCTTGCATTGCAGGTGACCTAATCAAAGATGTTACCTCTATCTGTAAAACTTACATAAAATGTTCTTCTCATTACTTCAAGCCCTCCGAAGGTAGCATATGAAGGCACAAGTTAAAATACAAATTAACGTTATGGCTGTCACAGTAGCATGTCAGAATAAAAAAGTGGTAATATATTGAAGCATGGGATGAGAATGAGAAGCTGGTGTTGCCAGCTTGTAATAAGTTATGGAAGCATATATGTTAAGTGTTTCAATTATGTTGAATCTGAGCCCAGAAAATTAATAATGAGAAACGTGAAGCTAATGTGGAAAGGAAGTGATTCAGATCTACTTTATTGAATTTATCTTGAAATATCCTTTTCTCTCAGGAAAAAAAAAAAAAAAAAAAAAAAAAAAAAGAGCTCACTAAATAATTTGCTTGTTTTGTAGAACTGTAACTCCATTAACTCCACAAAGCTAATACATTATTTTTCTACAGGCACTTTTGATACTGTTAGTTAAAAGCACACTATTGGTTATCTAAATTAAAAGAAGACAACTGATGGATTAGAATTAGGCAAAGCCTTCATTGACCTTCAAAAGTTAATTAGTAAAAAAGCAGTAATTACATTAGTATTGATTATAATATGAATGTGTTCTTTATTTAAATAGGTGTGTCCTGAAAGCAGCAGAAATATTAGAGAGGTGCAGTGTGCATCATACAACAACAAGCCATTTATGGGTCGATTTTATGAATGGGAACCTTTTGCAGAAGGTAAGGAAAAACACCTTGTTTTTGCTTTTATTATACTGACTGTGTTTTGGAAAAGCAAAAGTACTTTTCACCTAGCGAAAGCCATGGCACTTTGACTGAGTCTTGCTGATTCTGCTTTGTTCATCTGCAGAGTTTATTCATTGGTCAACAAGTAAATAAATCTCTCTCTCTTTTTTTTTTTTTGGCATTTTACAAGAATGAAAGCACGCAATTCCTACTTCGACTGGTATACTTTTGCACCTATACAGTGCTGCAAGAGTATTTCAGCTACACCACTGCTAAATGTCTTCTATGTATTTGTTTGATTACAAAGGCTTAGTATAGGTCTATTTTGGTAAATGGAGTCAAATTTTTTAATCCCAGTTTAGCATGTGACTCGAGGTCCTGATGCGTTCATTTCGGGACTCTCTGGTTGTATATAAATTTTCTAATTGTTTGACAATTGGGATGGTGACTCAGGGAGGGATACCTGTGCTATGGACTTGCCAGCTGCATGTTAAACTGGTTGTCCTGGAACACAAAGCAGCAGCTCTAGTAGGGACCTGCCACACTGTCAGAGCCCTAATATTTGAAGAACAAAAACTCAGTAATTTGTGGGCGATCATCTTTTCCTGGAAACATATTTTGTAAAATAATTACTCGTTTCATTTGCCTTTCTGTAAGCAAGAGCTGGGCCTGCCTCAGCTGAGATTTGCAATTATTTGTGAGGTAAATAACTTAATCTTAAAATATGTTTCATGGCTGGATTCAGCTTGGCATGAATCGCTGTTATGGTTACCTTTATGAGATACCCTTCCTAACAGGCTGTGTGTGTTCTGCACTTAGCGTTCTCTCCTATGGTTTCCCTTCGAAATAGGGGCAGAGAATCCCACCTTGAAATTTAAAAATAGAGGATATAGGTCCAACTACTTGTCCTTTCTGAGTTTGAGAAGAACAAAGAAGAAGGAGAATTTATCTCTATTTTTTGAATTCTGTCTTGCACTTTTATTGCCTTCTGTGCAAGTAGCTACAGATAATACAAGTCAACACAAGTAATAAGCTATGTCATGGCTTTTACTGTCTTACTGTCAGTGTTTACAGGGATTTCTCTTTACAGGAGAATTCATTACAAATAAATGTGTGCTGTGATTTATCTTAATGTTGACACCCTGCCCCGTATTTCCTAAAACTGATACATTGGCATGAGTTTCTCAATTACGTGTCTTCAGCATCAGTGATTTACTCTAGGGCAACCAGGATTCCATGTATGTTTGGCTTGCTTTTGGTCTTGAACTCATCATGCCAAGTTGCTTTCCCAGGTCCAAAACGGAGGCAAAGTAGGATGAGGTATAGAAAAGGAATGGGAGAATCATTCATGATGGGTAGATTCCTTTTGCATAGCTGAGTGTTGTATTTGTATTTCTCCTCCCTTTATCCTAACAGAAGGAGAAAAGGGTGATAGTTACTGGTGATTTTTGGTCATTAATACAGTGAAGTCATGTGTACCCCAGTGTATATAGAGCCTGCTTGTAGGTTTCAAAGTGTCAGCAGTGAAAAGCACATCAGGGCAGAGCTGCAGCTGGATCAGCTGGAAGACAGCGCGAGCTGTTTAATATCTGACTCCCAGTTGATCACGCGTTTATTTCTAATGTAGTCATGCCTCAGTCCTGGTTGTACCTGGTGGGGCTATATGGAAGAGTTGCAGAGCTAAGCATCTTTATCTCAAATTATGATCATTCAGTGTATGCTCTGTTAAAGTCATGTTAGGCATTGTGAAGTTGTCCCCAGAAGGAACTTACAGAGCTGTAAAACTCCGGCACTTTGTACCATGCCTGTAAGCAGAAAAAAGAGCTCGGTACTCCAGCAAGCAGAGGGCTGAAGACATTGCAGACAAAATGACTTCTACAACTTGGCCTTGAAGACTTAAGATATCTTAGCTTCGAAGCATCCCTTTTCCAACTGCCATTGGCAAGGCGCAGCCAATGCTGAGCCAGCTCAGCCCACCTCTGTCTCCTCGCTTCCTGCACAGCAGCTTTGACTCACGCTGCCCCGTGCCAGGAAAGACGGATGACTCAGGGGATTTAAAACATGCCACAATCATCTCTTTTTCCCTCCCCTGCACAGCACAGCTTGCTCCTAATATTTGTGTTGGATCAATAAGGGCAGCTAAACTGTAATTTACAGCTCTTTCTTGATGGTGAGTTAAGTATAATAATTATTATTTTTGAAAAATAGCATATTTTTATTTCTCCCTTGATCAGATTGGCGCAGCTGCATTTCTAACCCCCCTGTTTTATCTGCTACTGCTCCAACACAAACTTCTGTCTTATTAAAAAAGCCATATTAAAGAGACTATAAACTCCATGAATTTAGAGTGTCTAATGAAAAAAAGCAAACTAGTTTGTGTTGGAGAGCCGCTAGCACAGAATGACTTCAAGGGCAGGACTTGAGAGGAAGATCCAGATGTGACAAAGGGAAAACATCACACTGATATGATCATAAAACCTGTAAGAAAACTTAAATCTACAGAAGCAATAAATGCTTGAGTGATTCAGATAATACACCTCTTTAAATTTGAACTCTTTATTTTTAATTATGTAAAAATAAATCTTAACCTAAAGAAAAGCATTCAATATTTTGATCACAATATGAAAAGAGTATATTGCAAGGAGAAAAACTATTGTTTCCTTGACAAGTGCAATTCAATGAAAATCTGACCACAGGAGTCTCTCTCAGTGAAGAACAGCTGCATTTTTGAGAGGAGGGAGATAACTAAAGATTTATTGACAGAAATCCTGTGTAAGTTTAAAGAAGAAATAAAGTTCTCTCTAGAAAAATCTGTCTGATGCTTCATCTCTGTGAGGATATCTAGGATATCTTACGCATCCAAAATAAATTGTGAAATATAGTATTTCAAATCAATGGCCACAGAAGATCCTGAATGACTGCAGGGCTTCTTGCTTTGAGTTGTTTTGGTCTTCCTGGTACTCTTCCCCTAAAAGAAGTTTTGTGTCAGTGCTCTATCCTGAGGCCTGACTTGTGTTCAGAGGAGAACTCACTGTAGATGCAGGAGAGCTGTGCATGCTGTAAAATCCTTTCTGAGTTCACTTTTCTTTTAAAATACTTTCTAGTAACCTGGCATCTAGCTACAGGTGCTTCTCAGCTACAGCTGTGAGAAATAAAAGCTCTAGAGAAAATTAAGCCTATCTCTTCCACAGCTGTCTAGCAAATTCTGCAACTTCAGTATTTTGTGTCAGAAAAGAGGCACAATTTAGACTGAATTCATCTTTGCTATTAGGATGGAGACTGAAGACTAATGCTGCTACGTTTATTTATTTGTGTGTTGTGTTGCTGGATTTGTACCAACAAATTTGACTTGGTTTACATGACAAAGTAGCTTCTTATAGGAGAACAAAATGGAGGCCCCAGTATAAAATGTCAAGTTGCTAGGAAAGTTCTCCAGTCTGCTGGCAATTGATGACACTGAAGGCTCTGAAGGAGCTTTGATTAATATTATGTAATATAACATTGAAGAAAAGCCTGATTGTTCATTTAAAAATCATTTTCAGTTATGGAGAATTGCAAATAGCATTAAGCACTTCTGGAAAGGGAGCACACAGAGGTCAGAGAGGAGTGACTTCAGAGAGTTTTTACAGGGAGGGTAGTTGGAAGGACGGTGCAGACACTACCTGCAGACCCTCAACCAGCTGCAGGCACAGAGCAGTCTTGCTGATGTTTCACAGTTTGGGAGGGTTTGGCTCATTTCCTCAGGCTTCATGCAGACAAGGGTATGTAGGCTTGTGAGGAAACTGTTCATTCAGTACTGGTCTCATTAAAAAGATGTTTTGTTGAGCATCTTCCATTCAGTTGATGAACAGAAAATCCTCCAGACCTCGTGAACCTCAGGAAAATCCTTTATGGGAGTGTTTGAGAGTCTGCTGGATGAATGCCAAAATTCTGTCAAGTAACACTTCTGTTGTCCTGTCAGATTTCCAGATGTTGCTTCTAAGTTTTCTGTTATTATGTGTGACTATTTGCATATAGTCACCAAATATGCATAGGTAATTTTGCAGAAGGTTTTGGGGCCAGATATAAATGTGGCCTATTGGGTGTTGTTGCAAATCAATGAACGTTCTGGGCCAACCCTGAATGTATTATACATTTTTTCAGTGGTTTATTGTGTTGGCTTTTTTTCCTGTTTATATGTATGTAAACAACTTATTATATATGTGTATAGTTTATATGCACATTATTAGTGCAAGCATTCATTGATTTCATTGTTGGATGTCTTAATATAAAACTATTTTAGTAACATTATAAAATTTGATATATACAGAGAAACATAGGGTTAAGTGTCATCACTTTAGGTTAATTGGTAGTGGAACTTTAGAGGAATTAGAGAATTCATCCTTGAGTAAGATTTTTAAGGTAGGTCCTGATGTAGGTATGTTACCTGGATGCCTGTGATTTCTTGCCTGGAGGAGTGCAGGCACAAAGGCACTTCAGGAACAAAGGTAGCGTAGACCCAGTTTATGGATTGTTGGTCTTTCCCGATTTGTTACTGCCAGTTCATTGTGACCAGGGATATGCTATGCCAAACTAGTGTCCTTGTAGGTTTTGGTGCAATACTTTGAGAACCTAATTTTTCACCGAAAAAGTCCTATTGTATTATTTATAAATCCTCTGGTAAAATACTTCTGGTTAGTGGATATACAGATGTTTGTGTATATACAGAATATCTCAAGAAATATTCCAGCTGTGCTGCAATTCATCCAGCTGCAGGGTATTATATTCAATGAGGCAGCTGCTTCATTTCTTCATTTGAAAATGAAAGTCTTCATTTCTCATGGCAACACACCACACTTCTCTGCTTTTTGCCTCCACCTGTTAGAAATGTTCTTGATTGCTTTTATGACATTTTGTGGTTACTTGTCCTTGAAGCCTGTACTTTAATTGCATGCACTGTATTTTCTATGTCTTCTTTTTTACTATTCCTGGTTTGTATGAACTGCTGTTGCCAGACACATTCATTGAAGAGGCAACAGTTCTGAGGGTTTTGAAATGCAATGAATATAAGATGTTTTCATTTATTGATTAGCTACAACTCAAATAGCGCGCACAGCTCTAATGATAATCAGCATATAGGTAATAACAGAACTGGCATTCTTACACTTCATCACACACACACGAAAATAAATTACCCCCTGCTTTTTTCTCCTGTTTGTATGTAGAAAGGAACTGTCTAGGATTTGGTCTCAGTTCGTTTCTGCAAACCAAAAGTCTGCCTATGCTTATCATTTAAATTAACTGTGTTGATGTATTTGATATATTTGCCTTCCACGTGCTGCTCACACGTATATTTATGATCTATCGTAAAAATTTGAGATGTAGGAAATAGATTTGGGAAAAACTTTTGAAAAATTTATGCTGTTTTGTATATTATGAGAACTCACGGCTTTAAGTCTTCAACAACCATGTGAGTTGATATATGAAACATCCTGCAATTTGCTTTGCTTGGCCTTTTCTATGATCTGTTGGGCTGATATTGGATTGGTCTTAATCTCTAGCTGATCAGGAACAGTTGCTTAGCAAAGGAATAACATTAAACTGAACAGTAAACCAATAGCAGATTAGTACAAGATCAGACATCCTGAAGCATATATCTGAAATTATTGACAGGATCTTAAGTACCATATATAAGGTATATAATTTATCTGAAATTTTGTTGGAATTTGAGCTCCAATTTCCTTTAAACTCATTGAAACTCCTATCCAAGACAATGAAGTATCCATTTTTCATGTATTACCAAAAATTCTATTTCATTTTAACTTAAAGCTCTTGGAAATGTTGCTGGCTTATGAAACTGGAATTTATTCAAATACAATCAAAGATGAAGTTAATTTATATTGTGACCCTTTCTTCCCTTTATTTAATCCCGACTTGTGAGTGGATCACAAGAGAAAGCAGATGGAAGCTAGCAAAACTTTAAAAGTATGGTTCTGCTAAAGTATCTGAGGCATTTCTTTGACTTCATCAATAAATTTACTTCCTGAACATCTGTTATGTTGAGCTTGACCTGGAAATTGTAAATATGCTGTGTATTACTGAAATATGTAACTACTTCTATAGAAAGCTTTAATAAAAAATGTTTAGATGCTTGTTTAGAATGTTTAGAAACGTAATGCTTCAACGTGGCAACTTACCTTTTATAATTATTCTTGATATATTTATTGATATGCATGTTTTGACGTGTATTTGTAGAAAGTTTAGCAATATCACTGCCTGGCTTTTATGTGGGATTCGATGGCTTGTTCAATTCAAATCCTAATGCACATGTACTGTTGGATGTACTGTGTTAATGTAGTACATGAAGTTCACCATTTTCCCTTAGTAGGCCACACGCACCACATGTTGTAGTATTTCTAGTTAATTGTGTGTACCTCAGTTTCCCTGCTGTTTAATTGCTATTTGTAGGGAAAAATGGGTTAAGAGGAATCAGAGCAAGCAGATGTTGGTGCTTATGGACGTATACCTGGATGAGCCTCCAGAATTGGAAAGGGTCATTAGTGCAGAATGGGAAATGACATCCATTGAATGTTACCATTCAGGAGAAAACTCATACATCCCAAGGGTGATGTAAACATAGACCATGTAAAACGAATGTGTTTTTAAGAAGACAGCAAAGGGAGAGATTGGAGACAAACTGACAAGCTGTAGCTGTTGTACTCTTGCAGGTTTGGATAAATTTAGCCTAGCTTTGTGTAGACGAGACATTGCCTTCTGAATCCAGGTAACCAATATTTGCTGCTTTGTTCTAGAGCACCTCACCTGCCTGGATGCATTAGCCATGAGGTGGGGAAACATCTCGGGAAGAATTACGCCCTCATTTCAAAGCACGCATCTTAGGTTCCTTCGGTGGGAGCAGAATGTTAGGGACAGATGTTGTGGCTTTCAGGCTCAAATTTAGAAACAAAATTGTATCCAGATTGTGTGGTAACAAAGATGGTTAGGCTGGAACAGAATGTGGAAAGATGATTTGTTTTTTTGCAAAGCACCCATGGAAGTGATTGGCATAGACTCTGTTAGGCCTACTTTGATAATATGAGTCTCAACTCCGTCCCATTGCTACCAATGGCAAGACCGCCAGGGGTTCAGGTCAGTATCCACGTCTGCTGTACCATCAGATTACTGTGAGGCTGTGAAAGCATCTCTGAGAAATGCTGTGCAAATGCATATGATCGTGATTTGAACTGGAAAAAAACAGAGAAAAGAAGAGCTCACGGTGCTTTCCCTACTGAAACGTTCTCGTACTGTGTTCTCCTGTACCTGGAGTTGTGCTGTAAAGTTGAGATTCCAAGCTACTGCTACTAGTGTGTTAGTTTGTTTGTTTTTAGTTTTACTTCTATTGAAATTTAATAAAATTAACATTACTTGAACTGACCTCCAATATGACAACAACATTGTAAAGCAAAATTTAACCTCTGAGTACCATATTTCATCTGTCTTCATTTCTTGAAAAACGTAGAAGAAATTAACTTTGAATCTTAGCATTAAGCAAGCTCTTGACAAAACCTGGTGTTGGCAGCCACGGGGCTGCCCATCTAACAACATTATTTCTCTAATCATTTGTCAAGTCATGCAAGAATTTTTTTTTTTTTAAAAAAAAGTTATCCTAAACCTCTTATAAAAGCAGAATCAGTGGAATACTTTGCAAAAAAACCAACCTAGTGGTGTAAAAAAAAAATTGTTATTTTCATCACAGCTTTCTCAATTTCGGACTTAGCGGTCAGGCAAAATCTGTAATAAGCAGGGCGAGATGAACAAATAGTATATGACCTCACATAGTCCGTAACAGTCTTTGGACGAGATCTGTATTGCTTATAGAGAGTCATAGTGCCCAGTGGGTGCACAGAGTGGTCTGAAGCTTGCTTCAAGTTGGTAAGTGTGGAGCTGATCCTTCTGATTTGGGGAGCAGCCCGGATCCCATAAAGGTGAGCGTGGGGATACCCTAGAAGCATGAGCCCCGCTAGGAGTCAGAGGGTGTTGTGATGGAAGTGCTCATCCAGTAGTACAGATTGGCACAGAGGAGGGTTGTGTAAATGAACGTTCCCCTGAAGTTTCCTCAGCCTCAGGCAATGTCAGGGATTGGTCTCCATTTTCTCTGTGTCCTCTGATGTGGTTCTTTTGCCAAGAATAGCTTTCTCACAGCCCAAACCTCTGCCATTCTGATTTAAAATAATTCTGACTTTGGTTCCATCAAAATAATTGATGGAAAAGAGGAATCAAGGGTTAAGTGGCACCCTTGTACAGTGGTAGAGCTATAATCTTTTTGAATCTCCATTTCGTATGATCAGGTCCTTTTTTATGTTGAGTTTGTCAAGATAAGGGAGAGAACAGGGGCAAATGAAATATCTCAACTGTCTCATCAAAAGCAAGCTTTCATCCCACTATTTAGTGCTGCTGGCATTGGCCTCATTACTGTATACAATTATAGAATAAGTGCTTTGGGATGCTTTAGACTATTTTGAGATGATATTGTAATATTTAATAAAATTGAAAACGGGCTCACAGTATTTTGCAGGTGTGCAGTTCCTGCACAAACCCCAGTGATCCTGTCAAATCTTCCAGATCCGTGAAATAGTCTGGAGAATAGAATAGGAGCTGCAAGGTCAAAGCAGTGTAATCATATTAACATGTGTTATACGTTAACTTTGGGGAATACTGAATAAACAGGGCAACAATTAAGCGAAGGATTATCAACATGTGTTCCATCTTTGTTGTTAAATGTATGAAATGTTTATTCAACATATCTCTGGTATCATTTTCAGGTTTTGGCAGTACATATTCTTGCTTTTAAACACTTTCTTCTTTGCGGCGTGGCTTGTTTAACTTAGAAAGCAAAATTGAAAAATGCCTGGTGAATATTCTTTCAATTTTTAACGAGAAATGAACAACTGAGACGCAGGGAGAAAACCCATAAAGTGAGCTTGGGAAGTGAAGTGGAAAAGAGGCTCCCTGCTTAAAGCTACTTATCAAGCTATGATAGGTTTTTAAAATTAGTATCTGTGCCTCAGTTTACGCATGGAAGTAGTTTTTTGTTGATTAAGTTGTGTATTTCAAAAGGTTTTAAATAGTTTCATAACATTTTCCATATGTTTGATTTCATAAAAGTTCTCACATCTTTAGATAAAAGTTCTTCATCTCCTGCAGTCAGCGGTGATTGTCCTAAACCCACTGCTGCGTGCGTAGCCGGCTGTGGAGCTCCCAGCCAGTGCTGCTCAAGCTGAAGGAATGCAGGATAAGTATGGCTTTTTATAGGTCCTAATGGTCCAAGAATTGTTGAGGTTAGTGGGGTTGTTTTTCCATTCACTTCAGTGGCTTATGGATGAGGTGGAAGTTGCAGAGTCCTTTAGAAAAAAAATTGCCGTGTAACTAAAAATGTGAACAGACCTGATGTATGATGCGGCAAAACTCTGTTGTAGGTTGATAATGCCCAGGTTTCTGTGCCCTCAGAGGGTTGGGTGTGTACCTAATTCCTTGGAGGGTTAGGACCTCACTAGAGAAATTTTCCATTTCTTTGAAAAAAAGATGGCTCAGTTTAAAGCCTTCCCTTGTGGGTCATACTCGGTTCAAAGTTCTGGTGTTCCTGGAGCCTTTGAGTCCAGCCCTGCTTCTGCTGGGCAAGTGTATGGTCAGGGACTTGGAAAGCAGCGGTCTGTGAACGTGTGTGAACATTGGGTTCAGGGTTTTCTTTCATTCTGTGAAGAATTCAAAGTAAACAAAAAAGGTTTTTTTGAACCGTCTCAGAGAACAAATTACTTCCATATTCGGCACTCCCCCAAATCTGCCTTTTGTTTCACTGCAGGTCTTCCTGAGCAATTAAAAATTGACTATTGCAAAAAACACTCACGCTACTGTTGACCCTTTGAAGCACTGACAGTGCTCCTCAGGAGAGGCTGAGGCTGGAAGGCACGGCCTGTGAGGAGGGGCTGAGGACCCCTGTGCTGCCCAGCCTGCAGAAGAGGAGGCTCAGGGCGTCCTGGCGGCTCCCTGCAGCGCCCTGAGCAGGGGAAGCGCAGAGGCAGGCGTCCGGCTCTGCTGCTGGGAACTGGGGACGGCACCGAGCTGCACCAGGCATGGTGCTCAGCCTGGGCATGAGGATGCGTTTCTGTGCCACAGGATGGTCAGACGCTGAACAGGCTTCCTAGAGAGGTGGCTGGTGCCCCGCGCCTGTCAGTGCCCAAGGGGCGTTTGGACAGGGCCCACGTGAACGTGCTTTAACTTTTGGTTAGCCCTGAGGTGCTCAGGCAGTGGGACTCGATGATCTTTGCAGGCCCCTTCCAACTGAACTATCCTATTGTGTTCTTACAAAGCAGAACAGAATACGCAACCTTAGTTCAAAAAGCCTTCCTGTGCTGAAGTAACTCTTGGAGGAACGAACTACAAAAGCAAGCCTATTAAATAGAGACTAGTTCCCAGCTCCTTTGGGAGACTGACTTCTGAATATTTTTCATTATGCTGAAAGAATTACATATAAAGATACTTTTCCTTTATGGTCTGTTAATTTTGAGCCTATTCCAGTCTCAGCTGATGCAAAGGGAAAGATACCATTAAGTTCAGAAGGAGTCAGATGAGAATCTAAACATTTATGTTCTGAGTTTCCATTTGTGTGCTCGACGTACTGTTCGTGCACACTCTCAGCAGTAGAACCTGCACTTCTTCTGTCTGGGACGTTTAGGTGCGAAATCGTATTTTCCTAAAGTACTTTGTCTGACATCATGCAAGTTGTGGAAATTAGCACCTAAGTAGACTGTAGGGCGTGAGGCGCACGTAGGAGATACTGCTGCTTAACTGCAGCGCGTCCCCAGAATGCTGGCTGGTAATTTCTGTACTCAGCCTGTGGCAAGCTCAACGTGAAAGATACTTGTTTGAGCCTCTTTTATTCTGGTGAAACCTCTTTCTGTGGGATGTGAGTGAGAAGATGTTATGTTTTGTGGTATATCGTGAAAGCCAGCAAGGGTTGTCCATGTGGCTCAAGCTGAGCACCGAGACTCGAGGAGCTGAGCCTTAGTCTGTAGTCACTGTGCAGGTTTTGGAGAGTCAGGAAAGGACAGGCGGCTGCAAAGAGACATTGCTATTGGGGCTTCATAACGATCAAGTATTACAGTGTATTTTTTAAGATGGCATTCTTTCAAAAGCCAGTTTCCAACTTCATCCCACAGTATTTCAAAGAAGCATAGAGCTTACAACTCTGGTGTAACTGTTCACTAGAAAAATGAAGTTACTTATTAATATGAATTTGGGTGTCTGTGCTGCATATTATTATTTAAACATTGACATTCCAGTGTTTCTGGAGTGCTGTGTTAATGTTTTGAATGGAAATGTTTGGTAGTGCAGAGCGTTACAAAGGGAATTAAAATGATCATGCCAATTTAGCCAGCATAAGTAGTTGGACTGGCATTTATATACACTTGATATTCCCATTTGTTATGATGAATTACTATTCTCAAAGCAAGGAAAATCTTACCCACTGTGAAAGAAAAGCTTACAGTATGGATGAACATCAGAAGAGAGAGATTCCCAGTGGTAGTATTTAAAATGAAAAGCAGAACTGGCTTCTATTGTGCTCCGTTTCCATTAGACATCTTGGAAGTTTTATAAGCACGGTGCATAATAAATATCTAAGCCACAGCTTGAGGTCAGTTAAAAAGGAGAGACAGTTCTTGCTAATATTTTTCTGGATTAGTCCTCCATCTTACACCCAGATAGATACAAAGCACTGGCATCTGTCCACAAGAATGTACTTGTGAATTTGTTAATTTGCTTTCCATATTGCACTGTATAACTGTGAACTTAAATCCAAATACCACAAGTTTAAGTTTGAAAGAACCAGAGAAACTGTGCATTAAATTCACTCATATATCTGCAAAGAGAGATCTCTTTCTGAATAATCTTGGTCTAAGTCCTAAAAAACACTGAGGTGCAGCCTGCTGTGGTCTGCTCTGCTGAAACAGTACTGGGATCCCTCCGGAGAGTGATCACAAAGAGATAACTTTGGATCCATTACACCAGGGAGGTGGATAGCAAGTGTAAAAGCAGACCTCAAAAAGTCAAGCCTGATTTTTATTTTTTTTCAGATACAATAATATGAGTCTGGTGACATCATCAGATCTGAAAACTAATATAGATTTTTACTGTATTTTCTTTTTCATTGCTCCAATATAACTGGTACCCAGTGTATGTAAAATGCATTACGGCAAATCCGCAAGCAATTTCCTTCATTGTAACAAATACTGTATCTCATTAGAGCAAAACAAGCCCCCAGTTATGTTGCAGAACATCTGCTTAATAATTTCAAGTTCCTCCAACAATGCTGCCAAAACGTCTAAAAAGTCAACATCTCGTCCATTACTTTGATCAACAGAAGTAATAAAAATATAAATAATGTACCAAATGCAGATCTGGTGAAAGGCAGAGCAGTTCTACTGGATCTAAGCTGAGAGAGAGCTATTGCTAATGGTGGTGTGGTTTATGGCACTGGGCTTCTGAGAGGTGGGCTGGGAGTGGGAACCAGATTTCTGGCTGACATAGATTTCCTATCTAACAATGAGAAAGTTATTTAATCTTTCTGTCCAGACCCTGACACTAAAATTCAGCTTAAAATGTCCTTTTATCTTTCATGGGCTTTCTGTAATGCATATGAGGTGCTTTAACTTTACTCAGAAGAGCTGAAACATCTATAAACAAACAACAGAGCAATGCTTAAGCAAAATTTGGTATGAATTGCAATAATGCTTAGTATTTATCTGCTTTGTGACGTTATCAGTTTCTGCTCTGTATGCCTTATGAAAAGGGTCACTTTGAGTTGTTTGCCTACTTTTTTTTCATTCCAAATGTGAACAAAAACTGAAAATGGGAAACCTTTCCAGAAATGTATTGACCAGAATGTTGTTTTTAAGTATCAAATTATTTAGGGCCAGTAACAATGAAAGTTAAGAAAAAAAAAGATTGCATTATTACTAACACTTCTTAAAAAAAAAACAAAAACAAAACAGCCGGATAAAGTGTTTCATCACTGAAATGAAACTGCCTCAGAGTCATGTAAAAGTACCAAAAAAGGCTTTGGCTGATGTAACTGGGATGTATATTAACAAAGCATGGGCTAGGTCATTCTGCTTAACTCGCAGAGCACAAGATTCCCTGGAAGATAGTTGTATTGTTAGTGCTGTGAGATTGGAAGACACTGAAATACCTCCTTTTAAAGTGCTGATCTTTCTTTTTGATTTTAACTGTGCCAGTAAGTCTGAGAAATGTCAAGTCTTCATTATGAAATGTTGCCATGGAAACTCTAACTACTTCTGGGCACAATGCTGTGTGTTAATATACAAAAGTTAACTGTAGATAAAAATCTGTGTGGAGACAAGAATGCAGAACTTTCCAAAGAAATCTACATACACAATGCATGTTAATTGCAAAGGAGTGTTTTACTGTAGCTATGTGACATCCTAAAAAAGAACAGAAACAAAACCTCCTGACTTCATATCACGGTAACCATTATCAGCTAAAGGAATCTGAGTTAGTGTGAGGATCTCAGGAATACTTTTGTTTTGGGAAGCCTGAGTGCTCTGGTAGGAGTGTTTGGTAAAGGTGGCTGTCAGCATGCCGTGGAGGTGCGACCAGTCCCCTCGGGAAGGATGTGGGGCAGTGAGTGTCCCGCAGAGTTGGCCCTTCGGTCTGAGCTGGTTAAAACCCACTCCCTGGACTGTAGCAGTCCCTGCCTTTGTATGTCAAGGGCATAAGAAGAAAAAGGTTTTTGTTTCTTATTGTCATTTTCTCTTTCTGTGGCACAGCTGAAGTTACTAACCACAATGAATTCAAGGTAATTTTCCAAATACCAATTTTTAATACAGCATTTTTTCTTAACCTCAAATTCAAAGATTTATGGCTATTGTACCCCTTAAAAGTCCAGTGTTATCACTGGACCCTGCTGTCTGCATACTGCAGCTTGTACAATTGCAGCCCTTAGGAAATGCATTTTTCTGTGTGAATGGATGATGTGTCTTTCAGAATGAAGGTAATTTGATTGTTGACACCGCAGTTAATGCCACTGGTTACGTTCTTCCACTGGTAAATCGAGTATTCCTTCAACATCAAGTTCCAATAAATGATCTTTGGATCCCCCAGAAACTTATTGTTGGACTAATTTCTGCTAAGTCTTTTCTTCTTCTCCTGTAAGGTGGTAAGTGCTTTTCAAAGCATCTAGTGTTGTGGTCTCTCCTGTACCTCGTTCAGTGTGATCTGGTAAGAAGCAAATAGGTGCAGCACGAGGCATTTCCTGATGCCCTATCTCTAGGGCTTAAAGAGAAGCTTGTAAGTCGAGGGATGCTTGCAAACAACAACAGCAAGGCAAAGTTTGTAGTTGGTTGGTGTATTGATTGTCTGAGGCGTTCCAAAAGCCATAAGCTAAGTAGAAACACTGTGCACAGTGAATCCAAGTGGCTAGGCTTGGTGGCGAGGGTTGGGGGATTTTTTTTACAGGGTCTGTGGGTGGGTTGTGTTTTGGGCAGAAGCAGCTCAGACCAAGATTAAAAGATCTTTCAATGATAGAGACGGACAATATATAAACAATGATTATAAGCTATATATAAACTATAAACTAGATTTCTGAACTCCAATCGTTTCTGAAAGGTTCTTGCACATTGCCAAGTCACTTGAAAAGAAGTCTGATTCCAAACTGATGAAATGGGCACCACAAGAAGAGAAAACAAGCCACTAGTTTCGTACCAGCTGTAGGGTATAGTTCAGCTGAGGTTACGTTTTAACTGCTACCATCTTCCAAAGCACTTGTTAAATAACATGGAGAGTAATTCACTGTGATGTTTGGCATAGTTTCTCTTTTTTCCTCAAAAGCAAATACTGGCACTGGTAGGGCCTGCTCCCCCAGTTCCCTTGCAGTATTTTGTGGTTTGTTCCCCCAGCTTTTCCTCCTTCAAATGCTGCATTTGTAGCATGCGCTCTGCTTAGTTAGATGGCCAGAAGGTCTTCCATCAATGTCCCTCTGTTTAGTTGATGAAGTGCTCTTTCTCAAAACTTGTTTTAGCAAGAAAAACTTTTAACTGAATTGCTTTGTAAGTGGTCATAAAGTCCAGTTGAGGTTTCTTGCTCATGTAAGCATGTTGCTGTGTATTCTGGGGTATTTCATTCCTTATGTTTTGCTTGATAATGCCAATGTTATGGTTAATGGCGTGTAATGCATTATTAAGTCTGGGTATTCTGCATTGATATGACATAAGAAAGAAAAATCATACTCCACTAATGGTTTGTGATGGCAGAAATTAAGCCAGCTCTACACTGTTGTAATTTGATGGTACAACAGTAGTTTCTACCAGCTGAAGATCTGCCCTATGGTCTTTGATATCACCGTAAGGAAGTACCCAAGAACTACCCTGAGTACAGGTTTGAAAAACATGACCATATCTGTGAGTCTAAGGGTCCAGAGTAACCCAGAAAATTCCTTTTGTTTTATATACCACACCAGAAACTGTTGTGGGAAAGGAAAAATAGCACCCATTTTCTTATTCTGCACTTTTTACATGGCGTGGTTGGTTCTCCTGTCTGTAAACAGACTGGCAAATTCAGTTGTGGTGGGATGTGGCTCAGCAAAGGGGCTGGCTTTACCTAACCAGCTATAGGCAGTAGTGGCTGTGGCAGTTAAGAGCAGGCCAGAAGAGGAATGTGTTTTTTTTATATCCTTTTTCCTCCTTAGGCCAAGAAGAGCATGCTTAAAGAAATTTCTTCACTGAAAGGGTTGTGAATCATTGGAACAGGCTGTCCAGGGAAGTGGCTGAGTCACCAGCCCTGGAAGTCTTTAAAAAAATGTGTAGGTGTAGAGCTTAGTGATGTGGTTTAATGGTAGGCTTGGCAGTGCTAGGTTAAAGGTTGGACTGGGTGACCTTAAAGGTCTTTTCCAACCTGAATGATGATGTGAGTCTTTGAAATGACCTGCTGAGTGGGCTATTGCAACAGGGCAGTAGTTGCTTGCCACAGAAGTAGTTGCCATGAAGTTCAAAGAACATGTGAACATGAAAAGAATGTAATTGCTAGTGGTCATCTGCTAACCAAACCTGAATTTCAACAGCAGGCTTATAGAATCACCGTTAATGTTATTGCCATGAACGTGTAGGAGGTTGTTAGGGAAAAGAGTCAGAAATATCTGCTGGATGGTCTAATTTACCCATCCTCTGTTTCATTATATTTTTAGAACTCTATTCTTTATTTTCTGGCTTAAATGCTCTTAAGTCTCAGGAGAATTTTCCATTATTTAATAGATCTCACTGTCTTTTTTTTTTATGAGGTGGATTCTGGGCTTGGGTTTGGGGTTTTTTATAGTGAGCTTACTTCTTCTAAAACCCATATAAACTTTACTGAAAATTCTTAATCCTTTTTTATGTACTTGCAGTATTTTCAGGTGTTTTTGCAGTACTTGTGTGACTTGTTACTGACACAGTATATGTTTAACTTAAAAATAATTGGAGAGAAAGATTGGTAATTTCTTTCATCATTTATGAAAGGAGGATCTGAGTCTAAGACTTCCAAAATGCAGAACTCTTCTTCTGCGTCAAGAACTGCTTAAAATACTTGGCCAACATTTACTCAGCTGTTACATGGTGAAAGCCTCTGTTTACTTTCATGTTCATCTTGTTAAAACACAGTTGCTGAAAAGAAAGAGTAGGAACTTTTTACATCAAAATCCCTCTGCTCCTTGAGTATGTGAGCTGGAGGAAATCAAAGATGAGAGGGATGAAATAATTGCTGAGTGCACATATGTGGCACATCGGCAGGAAAAGGATGCTCTACAGAAGAGCTGAGGGCTGGGCTTGAGCTGTCCGTTTTTGCTTTCTCAGAGCGTGCTTCAGCCTGCAACCTTTGGCTGGTTTGACAACTATAAATTAAACTCCGTGTTTCTGGAACACATCCTGGAAGGTGGATCTTTTAACTTTTGATAAAAGATTGATTTTCGGTATCCTCCTTGATCAGTGAGAAACTGCTTGAAAGAGAGGAAAACCTGCAAACCTGCAGGATGCTCCTGGAAGTTATGGTGTATTTTATGCAGATGTACTTTCCTGTTAGATTTAGCTCTGTATCCAAGCACTGGTGCCAGTCTAGAATATGTGGTATCTGTGTACAGGATATTTGTAGCTAATATGGAGAAATTTCACTTGTGGTTTAAAAATAGCTGCATATTCTGGCTTTACGGTTAGAAGAGTGAAATGCTATAAAGCCTTTTTTTGTCATGGAAGGTGTTGCATAGATTACCCACACTCAGTGATGCATTGTTATTTATTCTAATAATGAGTTAAATTAAAAAAATACAGAATAAACAGTCACTAATACAAAGTTCACTATTCCAAGTGACCACTTTCATTCACTCTACAGTTCAATCTCAAAAGAGGGTGAATCTAAGAAATTTAAAACACAAAGAAATAACCACCAGGTAACCAAAGAACAAACTTCCTGGTAAATAAACAAATACGTTGTGAATTCCAAGCTTGTTTGCTGTGAATTTGATGAAGTTTGGCTTTCTCTAGTGACTGTTTATAATGTTTCAGTGTTGTTTTTCTAGCACCATGGGTAGAACCGTTAGTAGACAGCAGGACAGTTTACGTATTCCTTGCTACATTGAACTTTTTTCCTCTTCTTTCTCTCTCTCTCTTACTTCTTTTATGCTGTTAGTCCCTTAGTCTCCTCTATTTCAAATACAAAGACACATCCTAGAGCCAGTACACAATATGTTGCTCATTCACAGAGCAAGTTGGGCAGGACCAGCCAGCTTCCCCTCTGTTTGTACAGCCTGGCTCCAGTGCATTTCACTAGTATCCGATTTAAAAATTCTCTGCTAGAAGATAACAGCTCTTACCAAATTTTGTAAGGAGACCAGCATCAAGAAGATGACACCTGTAGAAAGTATTAGCAGTTTGTCTTGGGTTTTAGGATATTGTTCATGTGCTAAATATTGTAAAGCATGGAGAATTCATCACTAAGCATGCCTAGCATCAGCCCTGCATGGCTGAGACAGAGGAAATGTGATCCTGTGTACTGTACGTGAAAATATGCCCGCTCTTACTGTATAGCCTGGAGTAAAATTTATATTTCAAGTAAACATTTAGTGTTATCCGTCAGGAAATTTTGGGGCTCAGAATGATCTTCTAATATAGGATTGCTTTTGGCCCTTTTTCTAATACATACAATTGTCTGAAGTCAGCTCTGGCTCATCCAATAATAACTTTAAATCAGTGTTTGTACCACTCCTGCCAGTCACCAGAAATTACTGAAGTTCTCAGGGATGATACGATTGAGCTTTCTGAATGAAGTAATGGGAATGGTGGGTTAGAATTGAAGAAGTGCAGAATTCCATTCAGCATAAACAAAGTGAAAAAACAACTAACATAAACTCACAGAACCATTCTGATTGGAAAGTCCTCTAAGATCATCTAGTCAGTCTTTAACCTGGCACTGACAAGTCCACCACTAAACCATGCTACGAAGTAATTTTACTGTGCCTTAGAGTTTAAAATCAGCCTGATAATGTACAGATCAGTTGTAGCAGCTTCAATTAATCAAAATCATAACAAAAACTCTGATGGAAGACTTAGGTATTTTTAATTTCAAAATCAGGCTTGCAGTCTGACTTTGCAAGTCCTATGAAAATTGCCCAGTGTGTGCAGGCTCTTGCACGCAAAAGCATTTGCACAAATAAGCCTTTGCATGAAGTGTACTTCTATCTGTTTGTACAAGTTTGATTTTCATAGCATGAATGTTTACAAAGAGACAGTTACCAGTAGTCAGTACTGAAATAAAGTTTTTTAGTTCGCTGACCTGTGCACAAATGAGTTTTAAAACTGTGGCTAAGCCTACTAGCAGTTAGCATTTTACTTATGCCCTGGTAAATCCACCCCCAGCGTTTCACTGAAGAACTGCGTGTACAGGCTTGTGTGTTGTTTGTAGGAAGGAAATCCTGTATGTATGTCATTTATCTATATCTATATACGCGTATATATATAGAGAGAGTATATATCATATACTCTAGATTTTAGTCAGTTTGATATATGAAACTGCGCTGCAATATGTATTAAGGTATTAGTGTTTTAATTAAATATTTCAATAAATTATTGCAGTGCTGCAGTAACTTCAATATTTCAATAAATATTTATTGCATAAATGTTAATTGAAATATGTTATTCAGTAAATATTGAAATATTTATTGCATTCCTATATAAGATGAGTTTTTATTGACCAAAGCACCTGTTTATATTGTATTTTGATCACAGTTATGGCTGGATATCAATTTTGGAACGCAAAGGCAAAAATAGCAACATTACCATGCTTGTAATAGTCTGATCTCGTTAGTGTGGGCATCAGGTGTGATGATAAATGTGGTGACCTGAGCATTTTCCTGCGTTGGCATATACACCTACCACCCACAGACAGCTGAAAATATGTATATATTTGTCTTCACTGCTGTTTCCAACCACACTAGCAAGACTGATATACCAGTACATACAGTTTGGAGATCGATTCATTCTTTTTTAAAAAAATATTATTTCAAACTGTGGTGGGAATTTCCTGTTTTCTTATATCTGTTCTTAAAAGTCCAAGAACATAGGAAAACAGGTCTGGTAAAGAGCCTCGTGTTAACACACAATACTTGAATTTCTGCATGAAATAATGTTATAATGGTGTTGGCTTTGTCTACATGAAATGGTAGCATTAATTTTGCAGAGAAAAATGGTTATGCTGAGGACCCAGTATTCATGCTGTGTGCATTCTGGGAGTCGTTCCTGGGTCTGATCCCATGAACTGAATGCAAGTTGCCAGAAGGACAGCGTCTTCCAGATTTATTGGCAAGGAGTCCAGCTTGCATGCTTTGAGACTGCTTGGCAGTGGGGACTGAAAATGGCTAGTAGGGATTTGGAGGGAGTTTGCATCAAAGGGAAGTTCCTTATCCAAACTAAAATGATAATGTAGATGCATCTGTGATATTTATTAGTATTTAAACTGTACGTGGTGGTGTAGAGAAATGTCCATTTCATTTCATTATCTCAGTCAGAAGAGCAGCTTGCTGGAGAAAGCTCCTGGCCGGCCATCGCTGACAGCTGCAGCCCAAGTGAACAAGCACTTGGCCGATCACCCGGGCTGAGCTCTGCGTTGGGCCCTTGGCTGAAGGCGATCCTTTGGCACAGAAGGGTTTAACTCCGGGTGGCCGATAGTCACGGGGGAATGGGCTGTGACGCCTTGACAGGTGAATTCTCTTGGGAAATGAGGAGGAAACAATGGGCTCTTGTAGGGAATGCTGGTAAAAAGCAGACTTGTGCGTGGGCTGTTTCTCCTTTTGCACTGTCCCTCAACTCAACAGGCATAGAGAGTAAAGTGGGATTAGATAAATCAGTGAAATGTACTTGAGTATCACAGGAAGTCTGACCCCCATCTTTCATCTCTGTGACTTTGGGTGCTAGAGAAGCACAGAGCTCTGCTAGAGAGCTCAGACTTCTTCATCTGTAACTTTTATGGTGAAAAAGGGCAATACTGTGATACTGATGTATTTCGGTTATTTAAAGTTACCCTAAAAACAAACAAATAAACAAAAACAAACAACATATTTAATATTAACAATATTAAAAAAAACGATTCATTCATCTGATTTGGATTTGACATTTTCTTCAATGTTATATGTTCAAGTACATTTAATTGAAATAATGGGTTATGTGAAAGCCTGACCCCTTGTGCTTGTAGTGCTTGCTTACAGTCTGTACTGCACGAAAGTCCAGAAGAATGCCGAACTCGTGGGAAGGAGAGGAAGCCTTGATTATGACATGAATGGAAGATGAGTTCACCAATAGACTTGTAGGGTGGAATCTGATCATAGTTTTGCAGGTACAGGTCTGCTGCAACTCTTACATGTACCTACTGTAAGGAAAGCTGTAGGATCCAAATCAGAACCTATTTCTGACAGCTCCTCAGAAACTAGTCGAAGTTGCCGTATTTTATTGCTGACAGATACACTGATTATATATTTGTCATTATCTTCTGAGTTCATAACGAGGAACCCACTCAGAGAATTAGGTAATTCTTTGTCCAAGAGGTGTAAAGGCGTGCATCAAGATTCTGAGCCTGTGATTTCAGAGTTTAGTTTGGCCAAAGCTTACACAATGTATTTTCTTTTCTCTGGAACTGTAATTATTTGGAAAAAGGTTGGAAGATATCCTGATAAGTGGAAAAATAGGTAAATAAACAAAGCTGAAGACAGCCCACAAGCTTTGGTTGTGGATAGGGAGAAGATTCCTGCTCAACAGGAAGAGAAGGCAGACTTGATGCCTACAAGTCCTCATATAGTTTTAGGGATGAACAGAAACTCAGCAACAGAAAAAGTAGCAGCACCATTAAAAGCATTTTTAAGTGATGAACTGAATGTATAAATTGAAAAAAATTAATAAGAATCTGTGGAAATAACCCTGAAATGCAATGGGGTAGAATGTTTTGGGACAGGGTAGAGATGTGTCTATAAAAGCTCCTCTGGGACACGGATTGTGTGTGGGAGTGTGCAGATGTAGGAAGAGAAGTAGAGCATCATATGCTGCAGAGTGTTCTGCTCATTATCCGAAGTGCATTAGAAATGTTAGAACTGTTTGGCTTGCATGAGCTCATGAGTTGGAGGACTGCCTTTCTGCGAATAAGGGTGGGGAAGGTATGCAGAGTATTTAGAGTATGTGTCGATGCATGTCCTGTGGACTGTGCTCAGTGTACTACAGCACGGAGAAGTATAAATTTTCTCTTCAGAACAAAAAAAAGTGTTTTGTTTCCCTTTTCAGGCTCAATATTTTTTTTTCATCAAGCTTCTTCCACTCCATTCTCTGTCACGTGGATAGTTGTTTTCAATATGCATAGTCAATCTCCAGCACTGAAAAACATGAAAGCTGCACTGAAATTGCAAAGTCTCAAAAGTCACATTTTTGGAGGGATTTTTGCTCATTTCTTGAATTTGAGGCCATTGGTAGAGTTGTAATATTTGTATTTTGTCTTGTAATATTTTTATCTGTAGCTTTAATAAAAAATAGCAAATATTGTGAGATTTAAGATAAAATCCAAAGGGCTGGGAAAGCATCACTGTCTGCTTTTGGTTCAGAAAGTCATATTGGTGATAAAAATCCATAGAAATTAGAACATATATGATAACCAGTAGAAATGTTTCTGACTTACTGCCTGGATGAACTATGGATGCAATTCCATCCACCAGTCTGGAGTGGTTTAAGAATGTATTTTATTGCTTAATTTTGAGCACTTAAACTAAAAATGGGAGATCTGACTATGTCTGTATTGCTGTTTAGCATTCTGCGGTTCATTGCACAGAAAGGTCACAAATTACTTAGATTCTGCAGTATGAACACGTAATTAATTGTTGTGGGTACTTTAGGCATGAATACAATACATTGGAGTTCTTGGCAGAGATCTCAAAGACTGGAACAGAATAGTGCAGTTGGAAGGGACCTTCAAAGATCATCTAGTTCAACTGGTGGTGCCTTTATGGATATGTGGGGTAAACTTGTCCTAGTCTGAAGGGGAAATATGAAAGAAAACATCAGCTAATAGAAATTGGAGTCTTTGGGTGGAAATAAAGGCAGCTGCAAATCACAGAAGAGGTTGGAAAGGAGCTCTGGAGATCTTGTCCAAGCTGCTGCTTGAGCAGGGTCAGCTACAGTCAGCTGCCCAAGATGGTATCCACTCATGTCCGAAGTAACAGATCCATGAAATTACAGATCCCCTGTGTGTCTTAGAATAAAACCACAGCTGATTTTTAACACTGCAAGTAGGTGATCTCTTAATGCTTGAAAAGTAGCTCCTGCACTCAAGCAACAATTTGTTAAAAACATTTTAATAAGAAATTTTATTAGTGGTGCATGCCTGAGTAACAAACCTGTATCACTCTTAAATATCTTAATAACTCCATCAGGCAAGTACGTATTTTAAAATCGTTACCCAGCCATTTAGAAGTCTAGCTGGGTTCCACACTGCACATTCAGAGCCTTAAAACTGAGTATGTTTCAGAGAGAGAACTTGTATGTGTCAGCTGATGTGCTTGTGCAGTTCCCAGAGGGAGCACAGGTAAAAACTGGTGTTCCTGTTCTCTGGGGCACCGGGAAATTTTTCCCATCCTCTTGCTTTTGATTTGTGTGTCTTCAGTGCCCACAATGTTTCTGAATGGAATGCACCTGGAAGTTCAAAACCAAAGCCAGAAGTTGCGGTTGAATTGCTCATTAGGATCTTGCAGATGTGACAGCTGCAGGTTTTAGGTGTGGTCCCATGTATCAGACAATTTCGTTACTGTAAAATACGATTTGTATTTCTTCCAAACCCTGTAACTCCGCTGGTTTCATGCGGCCTTGAATCCGGTGGCAAAGCTTTCATTCATCTCTCTGATGAGCTACTCCTGAAACTTTCTTACATCATGAGGGGTAATACAGGGGCAGTCACTTGTCACACAGCACTGGATTTAGGAGTAATAAGAATAAGAAACAAATAGGATTAGAATGTAACCTAACAGGGGCGAACCTTTAACCAGGGGATGTTGCAGGGGAGGGGTGAGGTGGCAGGATGCTTGCTTCTCTTAGCATAGTTCCTCAGCTCTCTCCTGGGCCAGGAAGAAGCCGACTGTCCATGGTAAAAACCATCCCAAGAAAATTATTTTAATTAAAATATGACCTAAAAATCCTCAGGAAAATAAATAAATAATATATATATATAAAGAAGGAAATAAAAACTTTTTATTTCTAGTTATTTTTTTCAGACAGCTGGAACAGGTGATAACCTCCCTTTTTAGGCCCTCTACATCTAATAGTATTAGCCCAATATTACACATTTTTTTGTGGTGATTAAAAAAAAAAGAGATACTCTGTTTCCCATATAAACTCACTGAAGACCCAACTGCTTCTGTCTAAGTTGACTATAAAACTCATGATGGGTGCAATGGCATCAGAATCAGGCCTCAAAGATAAAAATTCAGATGCATAATAACTAAAACCTTTACTATTCAGACTGGAGTTGTGCCTGTTACCATGGTGTCGGAACAGAAGCTCATGAAGACAGTGCACCGAAGATGATGAAGCTCAATTCCCATGGGAATGTAATCTGTCTTCAGATAACCTTGGAAGTGGGAGCTCCATAGGGTAGACAACTTTGCACCTGCCATTTGAAAGTGGTTTTCCGAAGCACCACGCACTAACTCCCGCGTTCATACAAATCGTTCCTTTGTCTCCTGTTATCAGGCCGGGAAAGTCTTGTCCATTCTTTTGAATGTCAGAGAAAATATGTGGTCTGGCTATCCTGAAGGAAGGAGATAGCGATATTTCTGTTTCCCACGAGTAACAAGAAGGCAGTAAGGTATGCCTCGTGCTCTCCTATTGTATCTTTTTAACCTTTCACTTCATATCAGTATGGTTACAATTATTAGGACTTGCCCTGCTATCTAGGAGGTTACACAAAGTTACTGAGCATGCGGATTCTCTGCTGAATACGAGCTTGTTTTAGATCCAGAGACTGGAGACTTTAATAGCTTCCCTTTAATACTTGTAATAAATCACTAGTTGAAGTGGCTAGTTTACCTCATAGAAAGATGCGAATCGCTCATTGCTGCTTCTTCCAAGAGTTGCCTCACTAGTTTTGAATTTGGAAGTATTTCCAGTGGGCTGGAAGGCTTTCTGAATTGCTAGATTACCCATGGACATTCCTGCCACGAAGGCCAGATCAGTATTCATCTAGTTCTGAGGCTGTAGTATTTTTCTGCTGAGTAGTCGTCTGGCTGTGAGGTTGCTCCCTGTCACCTTCATCTTCGCACGGCAGAGCTGAGGGACGAGGGGAGCGGAACCAGCCCTGACCAGGCCCTTCGGTGGCTTCTCATTCTGGATCTAGGGGCCGCGGTGTCTGACCCGGGATGGCTGTCTCGGTTTGGGGAGCGAGGACAGTGGCAGAAATGTGTTCTGGTCACAGCGCTCCCTCCCAGGGCGTGTGAGAGAGGCAGCACTGCCACGTACCCAGGAGTCCCCACGTCGCAGCTGCACAGCGCAGGGAGCGGAGGAGCTTTTTGACTTGGGGGTGTGAAAGCCGGGGTCTGCGCCCGGCATGCTGTCACCGGACTGGCAGTGACAGCCTCATTGTGGGCTCCTGTGTGTTTCCGTATGCATCCGTGTATCTTCTTCAAAGGAACCAATTCAAATGGCAGGATAGAAGCTTCTGTGAGATGAATGACCCGAATACAAGGGGTGATGGGATCACAGTCTAAGAATGTGTGCTGCGAGCAGCAAACGTTGTGCAGAATGCCTTGTCAGTAAGTGCGTGTGAAGGCTTTTAATATAGATATCCTTTTAGGGGCTGTATAAAATAAATCATTTATGAGAACAGGTACGAGCCCCTGTTCTTTCTGCTCCAGAAGTTAGCTGCTAGTCCCAGCTGAACCTGCCATGATGAAACTATTCCACAAACACAGAAAACAAATTAGTTCAGTGAGAAAAACAAACAAACAAAAAACCAGCCTTTTTAAAAGGAAATGACTGGTTGAGAAAAGCAGTTTCTTCTCAGGCTTCCAAAGACTGTTGCAAAGGGGCAGCGCTTAAAGAAAAGAAACTAAATGCTCAGAGATGTTTCTTTAATTGTGCAGTTACTCTTACTACGGCGAAATACAATGGAAGAAAAAAATCATTGTTTTCTAGCTCTAGAGAAGCAATGAAATGATGTAAAACAGAAGAATGAGAGAGAAATTGAGCAAGCTTTTAGAGAGGAAGATTTAACTTTGCCACATGGTTTAGTCTAAAGAGCTGCAGGAACATGAGGGAGTGGAATTGGGGCTGTAATCCTAATGGGGCTGCTTGCTCCCTGCGTGACCTTGGACAATCAACTCCATCTCTGCGTGCTTCACTAAATGGAAATAGGCAAAAAGCAAGCTCAAGCACTAAGCTGGAACTTAACCACAATTTCTGCAGTAATCTACCAAAAAGAAAAGAGAATAAAGCTGAGCCTTCCAGCATCCCAACCGTAAAAACAAGAGCCACTGAATGAAAATGTTTCTTGTTAACCTCCTCTGTACATCACTTTAGTCAGGTAAATATTCCAAATAAATGAGAGACTGTTAATGTTCTAGAAGTAAGCACGTATAAGTATGTTTACAGAATCAAAGTCTAAAAATGAAGCAGCAAATAAGTCAGAGTGCTGTTTACTTTAGGATTTTTTGTTGACTGCTCCCAGTAACCAGATGTGAGTTCTCCAGGCTTGCATGGAGAAACAGAGCTCCTAAATTGGGACTAACCCATACCATCAGATGTCTCCATAAATATCCACAGACTTGATTACTGGCTGACTGGAAATATTTTTCAACGTGCAGGCTTTCTGAACTTCAGTCACTGCAATAATTGGAGTTGCGACTTGCATAAAAGCTGATATCTGAGCAGTGATGTGCCCTATTCTGATTTGCAAAAAAAGTCTTGGTAGTCATTTCAGAGAGGGAACCAGCAAAAATGAAATGAAGAGAATAAGCTTTGCTGCTACCTTGTTTGCTTGTTTTAATGGTTTTTCCTGTGGTTGTTCCTGGTTAGTAGTCTGTGGTTGTGCACTGGCTAAGCATGCCAGCTTATCAGCGTGCCATCAGGAGAAGTCAGGATGCAGAGTCCAAAATGGAAATCTGGGAAGGTAGGCCCTGCCAAGTATCAAATCCATCAACGATCAAAATCAGAGCCAGTAGCTAATGTTTTACACTTAAATTTACCTTTTGAAGGCTGAAGGAAGAAATAAGCATCACAACCACACTCCTGAAGTAATGTCATCTTATTGCTTTGTTCTGCATTTACTGAGATTTAGTGGCAGATGGCTGAAGTTTTCTGTATTTTCATAAAGATTTTTTCCTCAGGTAATTGCCTCATTCTGGACTGTTTTACTCCACGTTAGACAGCCAGGAAACATCCTTGTCTTTGGCTTGCTGTAGAGTTTCTACCTGTTCTTCTCCCATGGAGTCTGATCATGTAGTTCCTTGGCTTAGGCAGTGCCACCAGACGAAGATGACGCCGTCTCCTGGTGCTTGTTCCCACCTCCCCCTGCAGTTCACAGCCTCCTGCATTGTGTAAATACAGCTGTTTGCCAGTCTTGTAAACTGAGCAAGCTAATATCAGTGACCATTCCAAGGAAGAGATTTATTGTCACAAACACGTCTGATGACACAGCCAAGGGCACTGCAAAGGGCATTGCTTGGACAGCAACAAATGACAAGAGGTGGGGGAGAAGGTGGTGATAAGATGGGAGCCTCCAAAGCTGACTTTGTCACGAACAATCATGTAACAGCATCCTTGGAGCAGTATAATGTGCAAAAATTAAAGCTTAACTAAGATGAGACTGTTTCAAGATAATCTCATGTTTCCTGAAATGACTCTCCCCCATTGTTACAAAGTGAGACCAAGACAAATGTGTGGAGGGAGTAAAGGCTACCTCCCCCACGTAAGTCTGTACTCCTCACCCAACCGAGTTTAAACATTCAGCCTCTAAACTGAGCAGATGGTAGATCCCAGAAAAATTGTTCTCTCTGCATTTTCTGCCCATGCAGTGCCCAATGCATCATTTTAAATCCAATACATTTGGGGATTTTGCAAGTGAAGTCCATTGTATATGCTTACGATATGGGAGGCTCTGCTATCCTTAGTATATTACAGCAGCACTATGAAAGCTGTGACATATCATGAAAAGTTCGTTCATCCTACAGTGCAAAGTAAGCTGCTCGGTGTGACTGCTGTTGGTCCTACCATTACAGTGTTACTTCTGCAATGGCAAATATCTAATAGACATATGTTGAAAAGCTTCATGGCTTAAATCCTGATTTCATGGTAGTAAGTGGGAGTTTTGCTCTTCTACCCTTTTGCATGTGATGGTGGAGGATTATTTATGATTCTCAGATTTGTACATCTTCTGGAGAGGCAGCGTGTGTGAGGCTGTGGTCCTGTACAGAACACAGGCTGGGAGAGCTCGTCTGTTGGTGTGGCTGCGAAGGGTTAGCATGGTGGGGCGTCTGCCAGCCAGCAGCAAAATGCGGCAGACCATTAACGTACACCTCTGAAAATGGGCTTAGGGAGCTGCTGAAGATTTTAACTAAGTGGCAGTACAAGAAATCTAGCTTTTTTTTTTTTTTTTTTTTTGTTTGTTTGTTTTTTGAAAGCATGGTATTTGTGTATCACCTGGTTTAGTGGAAGTGTATATAACCCTCATGCTTTTTTTTAACCAAGGAAAACAATTGCATTTGCCTTTTTAATTCTTTAAGAAAACTTGGCTTTAAAGAGAGATATTAAGTTAATGGTTTTCCATGCATCTTGTTTAAATGGTAATCTAGGAATGCAGCAAGTAAAAAAGAAAACATTTAGTAAAAGCACTTACAATTCTGCATTGTTATTAGTTGTTTTTTAACCTCTAGCATGTATTTAGTGTATAGGGTTGATTATACAAACTGTTACCTAACTTAGTTTTGTCTCTTCTCTCTGAAATTGTGAAACCAGCTTCTTAATACTCAAGCACTTAAAAACTTCAGTGTAAATAGTTTGGTTTTATAGTTGCATAACAAGATGAAAAAATCTGATATCATCAACTTTTTCTCCATTTCCTGAAATTTCAAGGGCATGGAAATCTTAATCATTTCCAGAAATACTTTATTTTTGATAGTACTAAATAGTCTGCATAAATTCCCTTTGTTGTTAAGAATTGTTTTATTGATAGTTGTGAAAACATTATTTTAATGTATAGCTTATTCATATTGCTATGAAAATTTACTGTCCTTGTTTATCTCTACAGAAACAACCGTGAGAAATAAGAGATCAGTAACAATAAACAAGCCAATACCAGCTTCTTAATGGGAATGACCGGCCGTGTTCATACTTCTTGTTTGTTCCCAGGCAGGCCGAAGGCTCCACATCTGTCTGTGTCTCTTCCTCATTTCCTAGTTCAAGCACCCTGCAACAGCGTCATGTGCGACCTGAAGCAGTGACCTGGCCGCCTCCGTTTCTAATGACAGCAAATCCTTTAAAAATTTCCATTAGAACAAAAATATTCAGTCACCCACTGAAATGGGTTACAGCAGTGACAACCCGGCATCTCAGGGTTGGTGGGGTAGCACTGACGATAGGTACGCTGTCTGTTTTCACGGTTTGTTTTCTGTAATTCCTGGGTGAAACCAGACCTTCTCAACCCCAGCAAGGTGCTGCTTGTACACACTTCCAAGCTTTGATGCAACATCATTTAGCTGGCAAGGCCCCAGGGACAGGCAGGTTTCAGCAGACAAGGATGGAGAGGCATCAAGGGACAGTCTAGGATCCCCTACAGATCCTGTGTCAAATCTAGCAATCCGTCGAGTCACTTCGGTTACTTGGACTTCAGATTTTCCCCCTTTAACTTCAGTGGGAGTGTTTTCCCCAAACAAGGACTGCATGGTTTGATTTCCTTTACTGCTATCTTCTCAATTTAATCAGTATATTCTCCCTCCAGTTTTGGAGGGATGTGGGGGTAGGAATGCTCTCATCCTTTCATTGTTGTTGAATACAATCACATGAAGAACCTAAATGTAAACAGATGTCCACTTTTAAAAAGTCAGCATATTGCTGAAATTTAATATTTTTGTTAGCGTCACTGACAAATTTTATTGCAGAACATTCAATCTCTGGTTTGTGTTCAAACAATATCGAGAGATTGTTGCTGCCCTGAAATTTGGAGGGTTTTCACTAAGATTGCAGCATGCATTTATTTGTTTATTCACTTAGTGTCCCGTCAGGCAGCAGCGGGAGGGACAGGACTCCTTTGGCTGCTGCCGCCTGGGGGAGCGGGACAGGCTGACCGACCCTCGCTTTGTCGACTCCTTTCCTGCCCTCAGAGGATGGGGTGGCTGTGCAGAACTGTGGTTGTCCTTGCACCGAGTCTGTGTAGGAAGGAAGAAGGTTTCAAACCGGGTCGTCCTTATGGAGGGTGGTGGCTAGATGAAGTGTCATGGCAATGGGCAGCCTTTTGGCAGCGCAGCGGAGATACGCACCGGGACTGGGTTCCTGTTCCAGGGAAGGAGCACAGGGAAGGTGTGAGGAAAATGAAACGTGAAGAAGTACCGAGTTCCTTTAAGAGCTGTACAGGATCACGAGTTACTTATCCAGCAAAGCAATATTTAAATACTGAAGGTGTGCATGTGTCTGAGTATATAAAAAAGGCATGTTTGTTTTCATGTATGTGTACATGTGCTGAGCAGATTATCCATGACAATGGAATTTGAACAGCTCCTGTTAAAATCAGCGGTAGTTGTCTAGAAAAAATGTTTCATTTTTCCAGCACTTTTAGAGTGCTCATTTTAAAGAAAAGTTTAAAACATTTTCCAAATGATGATAGCTAAGTTGGAAAGTTTAACTTAAGAATGTCAAAGGTCCTATAGTCTGGGAACAGCAGCTCTTGCTGCATAAATCTGCATCTGGCAAGATGGAAAGTTCTTACGGTTAGCTGGGTTGACATGTTCAGCCCTTCTGCGGCTCGAGTTCTGTTTTCGTTTGGGTGGGAGTTGTGAACAGGGAGAAGATGCAGCATAGGCAGGAAGAAGGTGAACTAACTAAACAAAAAGCTTTTTTTTTTTTTTTTTTTAACTAGAATAAAACACTGTCTTGGTGGAAGCACTACATTAGTCACTGTGAAATGAAAGAAGATATTTGAAAAATGTTAGTTCTGTTCTATGAAAATCAGCTTAGAAGTCATCACTGGATCAAGTCTCCTCGGAGCATTGCAGGAACACTGGATAAAATCCAGTTTAAAATGAGGTCAGATTATCCTTGGAATAGTATCCAAACCGTGGGGTTAGTTTTTCCTGCCTAAGCCAGCTGCAGGTAGAACTGATGCTCTGTCTGCTCCATGAAGATGAAGATTTGCATGCAGTGCTCCTTCTCAGGAGCTGTTGCTTTTAAATGCTACTACTGTTTTGAAGACCCAGATGCCAATTTTATCATACTTTCTTCATCTGAGCACTATTTCACTTTAAACATAAATCTGTTTTCATCAAAGTGATATCTTGTCAAATCTGATATTACCCAGTGTTAGGGAGCAACAAACTCTACCTGTCTGGGGAGTTGTTTAGCTTTCATCACAGAACAATGTGAACATCTCAGTAATTGTTTGATTTTGTTCCCATAGCACTTCTGTGAGAAGGGAAGTTTTATCCTGATTTTGTGGCTTGAATTTATAGAACTTGCTTGGTTAGTAATTTGCACAGTGCCATAAAACAAGGTTTAGCTATGGCAGGACCTAATAGGAAGTATCCCACCTAAAATACTATTTATTCTATTCTTATCCATCATTCTTGATGCCATTAAAGGAGAAATTAAATATTATGATTAATTTAACTCTTACAGCTATAAATGAGTTTTCAGTGGAAACACTGACAAGAAGGACTTCCAATGTTGTAAGCCTTTTGGAAGTGATTATGAAACCATTTCAATTGCTTTCAGTGTAAGTACAAAAGAAAAAAAAAAAAAACAAAAACCTTGTTAATTGTTCATCTGTGCTGCTAGCTAGTCGATTTGAAACTGAGGCTATTGAATCACATATAAGACCAACATGCATTCTTCTTCCCATTTCTACTATCGCTTTTTTGTGCCAAACCACATGTCAGTACCATCACCGCTCTGCCCACAGTCACCACCAAAATGGAAGTGATCGCCTTTCAGTGGAAATAAAAGATTAGATCAACAATTATTTTCTGACTCCAATTGTCTTCTAACATGCTTAGCTCACTTGAAATGCATTTCGTTCACATCTCATTCCCATCCTTTTGTCTTTTGAAGGCCTTGCAGCCAACATAAAGAGATTCAGTGGGAACATTCTGTGACTTTATTTGCCACCCGCTGCAGAGTGGGATCGTGTCTTTGTACCTGAAGAGGTGTTTGTAAATGGAACGGGCACCTAGTGTTTGTGAAAGAGTCTGGCCAAACGCATACAGACTGGAGATTCCAGAGAGATGGAACATATCTAGAAGATAAAGAAGTTCAGATGCCTGCATGTATTGTAAAACATGTCTACACCTTTGCTTGAGATCTTCTACCAGTTTTATTTGTTTCTGGAGGTTTTAGAGCTATGGCTGTCTATGGGCCCTTCCATCTGTGTTCTCATCTCCTCTTTTGAAACTGACATTTGTTTCAGTCACTGTCCATTAGCTTGTTACTATAAAGACTATTTCTGAAAATGGAGAAACAGCCTTCTCTGCTGTACAAGCAGGATACAGGAACCAAAATCCAGCTAAAACTTAGGTTAGAGAATGAGTCTGGTGTAAGAAATAACTGCAGGAGCACCAGGGCTGTCTCTTACTGCTCCTCTGTCCCACACAGCAAGGTGGGCTTCTCTATGTCATTTACGTAGCAGCATACTACAAGCTTGGAAGGTGATCTAGTCAGGGTAAGGGCTGTCTTTCAAATGTAGAAATGGAAACACTTTCCCTGATGCATCTGTGCAAACCAGGGCAGTGCACATTTCTGGATCAGGTCCTAATGCACACTGAAAGTATTTTAACTTGCTAAATATCATGCAGTATGTCTGTGGCAGATACCAGTCTACAGTAATTCCCCGTTGTAACTGATATGTCTTCCATTCAGTATGTTCCATAGTCAAGGAAAATGCCTCCATATGTTTTGAATTCTCTTGTGTCTTCTCTGGAGTTCTCAAGAGTGTGCTATTAATTTAATGTATGATTTTGCTCTACATCCGTGTTGTGTATAAGCTGCTCGATATACATACAGGCAATAAGCTTTGGAATGGCTGGGGTGTTAGCATATGTAAGGTTTATCTAGTGTGAATAGTTTGTAGGCTCAATATTCTCTGGCATATTGTAACAGAAGCCTTAAAACTGGTGTTTTAGAGAGCCACAAATTTTAAAATAATTATTTCATCAGTAATTTCCTTCTTCTCAGAATCTGAATAGTTCCTTTGCTTGGCAACATCTCTTGTCCAGTAATTATTAATTCCAGAAGAACAGCAGCTATTGCAACTTGAGAGCTCCTTTATTTTTCTCTGGCTTTCCTCTGTTTTCCTTTAAAGACAATCATTGCACTTGATAGAATTTTGCTGCGCCCTTGCAATGACAGGGTAGTGCCAGCTCATGTCTCCTAGTCATGACAGTCTCCTATTTCACTGTAGAGTATTTTAGAATTTAGGACAACGCCAAATAAAAGAGAGTATTGAGTGAGGGGGGATATTTAATTATTTTTATTAGTCTGGCTATTGAATAACAGCATACAACCCTCTCGTGTTTCTCTAAGAGAAGCAGTGGATTTTTTTCCCCCAAATCCTTAATTACTCAGCATGGATTGGGCATCACATTGAGAAGGCTGCTTAAAGGACTTACACAAGCTTATTTTCACCAGGAGAGCAGGCAGTAATTCAGGAAGGGGGAGGGGGAGCTGCTGAAAGCATATATGTGTATATATTTGTAAAGTGTTTGAGTCAGTACAGAAGGGTTTCAATGGAAAATGGATAATGGTTAGCATCAGCTTTTGTACAGCTGCTTTTTGGCTAAAAGGGAGGTAATTTATATTTGAAGTCTGTGAGTGTGATTCATTATTTTTCACAATAATATGTTGCTGGTTTCCCCTTCTTTCCCCCTTGAATTCTTTACAGTTAGTAAAGCTACCTCTGCTATTTCAACACGAGATGTCTTCCTCCATAAGGACTGTACCAGGTGAACCCAACATCACAAAAGGTGCTGGCCCTCTCTTTTTGGATAGCATTTGTGAATAGTTTATGTATTTGGCGGCACTCTTACTGCCAGACTTGAGAAGATTGCTGTTGCATTGACTCCAACTTGAGGCGGGGTGGGGAGAACAGCTTTAGGGAATTTTAAGGGAGCTTTATTAATGTGTGTCCCTCTTTCTATGCTATCTTAACAAGTGTTAATTGATGCAGACATGTAAAAATGACTTGCACATTTAAATGTCCATTCCTTTCCCTCTCCTTCCAATTGCTTTGGGAAGAATGACTGTATCTAGACTGGACATGGTTTCTTTGCTTTCTTGAGGCTTTGGAAACAATTTTTGAAATGTCCCACATCTCCGCTAAAGTTCTGTATTGGTTTGTGGCCTGGCAGCATGGCCACAAAGCAATAGGCTTGTCAGCCTTACACATTCATTGCAAGGTGATTATAAACAGTGGCCTGAACACCTGAAAACGACATGTCACAAAAGTGAGGAATTGTGTTGTTCCAGATCTTTGAAAAGGTTCTGATGTACGTAGGTGATGGTTGGCTGCTGGGGTATGGAGTTAACACGTGGCACGTGAAGCTTTAGAAAATGTGGTATCCCTCATGGTGATACATGTTTTGTTATGATTCAAGAGAAGGATTTTCTAGTTATGAGGAGTGTACTTAGCTGCCAGGTGATCATCCTGATACTTCTGTTATTAGATTCAGTTTGACCTTCAGTGTCCTAGTAAGACATTTAGACCAAATGCCGGCTGCTCAGCGAATGAATCCAAGGCTGATAGAGACTAAGATGTTTCAGCGTATGTAAGGCTTGAAGTAGTAGCAGCGTATTTAATTATTTAGGAGTAATTTTCTCATAAACTAAGAAAATTCTGATCAGTAACTCTTAAATCAACAGCCTCAAACCCAAATATATATATTTGATGTTATCGAGACGTTTGAAGCAGCAATTACTTTACTGGTTGTTTTTGGCATAACGTTGGTAACATTTTGAGAAAGATTTGTGACTGTTAGCACTTACATTGCTCCTACTCTGTTGGACTCACAGCTGTACACTGACCAGGCTGAAGATGCTTTCTATATACACTTTTGGTGACAGAAAGCTATGTATTTTAGTTATGCTGTCTTGAGCCCAGAGCTAGAGGTAGGATTTGCAAGACTGTGAAATTTCAAAATTTACTGCCTTCCAGAGACAAAAACTGACCTCTCAGAAGTATTTTTACAATTAAAGGCTAATATTCCTCGGTGCAATGCTCCATGACGGAATCCGGCCAGGTGCAAGAAAGTCTTCCTCTTCTTTCGTTTTGAACTCTGAACATATGGTTTTCTCTGACTGGATGTGAATATTTACATTTCTTTGGGGAGAGAATACAGTGTGAGGCTTATTCATGCAGAAACTGCCATGAGCTGTTTGTGTGAATGGTAAATTTCCTTAATGGTAAACAATAGCATCTTGAAGTTTACTGTATGGTAGCAAACATATTTTGAATGAAGGCTGCTGCTGCATCTGTTACAACTTGTCACTATGGAACAAGGGAGTTGATCCACGAACACAGGAAGGCTTGTGCACTCTGCGGTATCCTACTTCAGGAAACCAGACCCTTTAGAAGAGCATAGGGACTCGATCCAGTTCATCCCAGTCCCAGATCTCCCCAGTGGTGGAGATCCTGTAAGTCTCCAGAAGTAACTGGAGTGCTTCATTATTCCTTCCAGTGCAATTTTTTCTGTGAAGTAAAGCAGAAGTCTTCCTTGCCACCACTCTGGCCCGTTATCTCCTGTTCACTTCACAGTGAACATTTTATTCCCTTCTGTACCTACCTTTATGTCCTAGAGCTGTCAGCCCGTGTTTTTGTAAAGCAGCACCATGACCTGGGTACTGCCCCTTTGGTCGTATTTTGTAGAGCTCTGCTCACGGTCACGCTGTCCCCTTCACGTGGGCCCGTGTCCCGAGGTGGATGCAGCACTCGGGCCAAAATTTGGAGCTGTTGAGGTGATTTGCAGACTGCCTTCTGGTTTAGACCTACTCTTGCAATACTTGCTTATTATTTTATTTATGTTTTTATTTACATTCACCCCTTTGGTGTCACGGTAAATGAGATCCGCAGCTCCAAATTCCTTGTTTCAGTTCCTGCTTCCCCAGTAGTTACTCAGCCTGTGTTTGTGCAGGTGGTTGTTCCGTCATAACCGTAGGTTATTGCACCAGTCCCTATTATGTTTCATCCTGCCTTTTCTGACCCTTCCCCAGACTGTCAACATCTTTTCTGTAATCCTTCCCTCCAATTCTTGCTGCCTTTCCCAGCTTGGTGTTACCTGCGAATGTCACCTCTATCCCATCATCTGCGTTGTTCCTGAAAACATACGGTGGAACCAGACTTAGACCACACTTAACCAGACCTAATACTTACAGATACAACAGTCCAGCCAGTTACCAAGACCTACCGAGTATCGTTTTTGAACCAATTTTGCACTTCTCTTGTATCAATTTCTTCTAGATGGGATTTTTCGAGCTTGAAGGAACAGTGTCAAAGACCTTAATAAAGCCAAGTGAAATTACAGCTTCTGCTTCCCCTGCACACAGAGCCTGTTTGCAGAAGGAAATTAAATAGGTTTGACAAGATTTTTATCTTGACAAATCCATATTGGTTGCTACCGCTGCCCTGGCCATGGGTGTTTGTGAATAGAGGGTTTGAGTTCTTGCAGAGATTTTTCAGGAAATGAAACTGAGTTACGTGTTGGGCATTTCTCAGCCTCTCCTTCTGCACCTCTTAGCTTGGAAACTTTGTCCCTTTCTCCTTTTCTGTCATCTGCCACCTGCTCCATAATTCTCAGGGGTGACCACTGCCCTGGGATTGCTTCTGCCATTTCAGCGAGCGCCCTGGGGTGCTCCGGGCGCCGCAGCTCTGCCGCGGGGTTCTCCCAGGCCCTGGCTGCGCAACGTCTCGTCGTGTGGCCACGTGAGGGTCTGCCGGCCAAACCTGCGTCCTCAGCTCCCCGCCGTGTCTCAGAGAAAGCAACCTCCTGGGGAGAACAGGGGGGATAAGAGAAGGGAGGTGCTACACGCTTGCTTTAGAATACGTGGTTCTGTTCATTGTATACAGCAATAACCTGGCTAAATTTGTAGCCAGAAGGAACCAGGTAACTGGAAAGTGCTGTGGTGTGTGGCACGAGGCTCTGCCGGCTGTTCCTCTGCCTGGTCCTGTGCCCTGTGTGCTGGGCTTGGGTGCCAGGGGCTTCAGGGGGATTCCACCGATGAGGGTGAAAGAGATCCCATTCTCGTGGGGCAAACCTCTCCAGTGTGAAAAAGCTCTTTTTTCATTCCGGGAACAAGTTGTGGCTCCCCACTGCCTTCCAGGAAGACTTCCCCAGACCCCGGCTCACTGAAGTGGCACCTTTCAGTTTTCTGTGGGGACCGACCGTAACATCTAGTGATCAGAGCATGAAGACTTGGGAAACCTGAAGAAAAGAGAAGGAAAAATTAGAAGCAAGGCTGCTAAGAAATCTCGAGTCTCAGCAAAGATCGTTACGGCCTTTTATATAACAATAGTCTTAAAAAGAAATGTAATGTGAAACCAAATCTCCAAACACTGAATGTTTGGGATTTTATCTGTTACCAGAGGGAAAGCAGCTTTAAAATTAACTCATTGAGCTCCAGCTCACTGGCATCTTGTTGAAAACATTTTTTTAAGGAACATTCATTTTTAACTAATGTTTATGAGAATTTGGAAATGTGTATCTTTGACTATGTAAATAAAAGCACAATGTTTTAACTAATTCTTAAGAATTTATTTGCCTATTAAAAGGCTGTGGCAGGCAGCCAGAGAAACATACTTAGGACATTTTAGACCCAATAATAGCTATATTAATATTTAAATAAGCAGAAGTCTCTTCTGGTATTTCAGAAAAGCTCAGCACCCTGTAACAGTTGTATTGCTTTTTTCTTTTCTCCTTTTGTATTTAACTTCAGTCAAGCCCTTCAGCGTGTGAGGCTCAGTCACAGCCTATTGACACGTGCTTTCTCAGGGACAGCGTCCGTCGCTGTGGGGCTGACTTCCACCTGCTGCTTGCTTCCGACTGTGTTCTGTCTTCAGGGGCTCCGAGGTGGTGATTTCTTGGTGCTGTTCCAGAGCAGAGACTGCTCACTTACAAGCCCTTGCCAAAGCCTTCAGTCACCTCTGTGGCTTTGCCCATTGATACGTGCATGGTATAAAGAGTATAAAAATAGGTGTATCTATAAAAATAGATGAATATGTAAAAAAGAAAAAACAAACAAACAAAAACCACAAAACAAAACTAAACACATTTAGCACAAGCTCGGACTTCTCTACTCAGCTGTGTAATCTCAGCCCTTCTCAGCCCTTCCCATGGCCAGACTGGTGCGAGAGCTCAGTGGCAGTCTGTGCTGCATGCAGTGCGTTTAAGCGCTATGCAGCGGCTTTCTCTAGGGCACAGAACAGGAAAACCGCTCACCTGTATGTAAGTCAAAATGAGTGCAGCATATACATACTTATATTTTCACCAAGTTACGCACTGGCAATCGGTGTAATAGAGACTTAGACTTCTAAGTCATTTAATGTTGTGAGCGTAAATATACTCCCGTAAGAGATGGCTGAAAGCTGTTGTCTGGAATGTTGCTGGGGGCTTCACAAGCCTCAACTTGAATCTCCTTGCTACCCACCTACCTTTTGCACTTACTATTCTGAGGGGTGTGACGTGAAGACCCTGTTTAGTAGAATTGATTTTAATAAAAATGGCCAAGAACTCTGGAAAGACTGAAGACAGGCTTTGGAGGTATATTTACTAGTACTGCCAAAGTATTGATTTCTGATAACAATTTAACGTGATTTTACTTTGCAGATATTTGGGGGCTGCTCATGTGTTGATAGAGAATTTTATTTCAAAATGGAGATCTGGATGGAAGCTGAGATTTCAGAGGCCAGTAAGATTCTAATGGAATCAAATAGAAATATTCGGTTCGTTCAGATTTTAAAGACCGACAGAAAGCAGTATCAAGCACCTTTTAGAAAATCCCAGACTCACAGCAGCTGGGGCTGATACTCAGCCTCCCTCAGGAAGTGGTCAGCCCTTCCTGGGATAGAGCTCCTTATGGGATTTCCCAGATGAGAAACCGCACTGCCTGTTGCAGGTTTTCTTCTCTGATTAGTGCCAGAATTTAAAACAAACGCAAAACCAAAAACCTATGTGGATAACAGAGATTGTTTAGATTAGTGTGTTTGGTTAGTTTTAATTTCTATCTCTGTCCTTAGTTTGGGCTTTGCTTGTGTAGGGCTTTGCTCTAAATATTTTGATTCTATTTTTCATGAATTCTGTATCATGTCTCCGCAAGAGAAGGTCTCTTCCCTGAAATCCTCATAGTCTGTCTTCTGCAAACAGTTTCCGCGGTATGTCAGACCATACAATTATTAAATGGTTGATTTAATCAGCTTTATATGGATAGCATGTTATGCCAGCAAAAGAGAAAAACTTTTAGGAGATTTTTTCACTGCCTTTTGGAGGCATCCATGCTTGGGCCACCATCTTATTTAGGAGGGTCTTACTGATACAATATTAGCTATTTCTGGATATAAAGGGAAACAAACGTTTTCAGTTTAAGCATCTGCTGTCCGTATTTCTTCTACTTACCCGACTTTTCCCTAAGTTTGATTTTACACACTGGGAGCCCTTATTCAGACCTTGACCAGAAGTGAATTCCATGTGCAACTGTCATCCTCTGGCTGCTCTGAAGGCCGGGGAGCACAGGTCTGCGCGGCTGCTGAGCGCTGCATGCGAAGTGTCGGCGAGGCTGGAGAATGCGGACAAATGCCGGCTTTGCTCTGCCAGGGGAGCGCTTTAATCTCCGTTCGCGTGGAGCAGTGGAGACATCCAGTGGCCAAGTTCTTCAATGGCTGACAAATTGCGTTTTGGCTGCCTAACACGAGAGGCTGGGGTGAGAACAGTCATTTTGGGGATCTTTTTAATTTAGAGAAGAGTTCCAAATGCAACACAGTAAAAGCTGATGTCTGTAGAAGAAATGACAGTGCCTGGTCATGTCATTTAAAGGGCTACTGGCCCTGAGCCACTGGTGGCCACCGAACTTGGTACTGCAGCCAGCAGTACTCGCTGCGCAGCTGCTCACGCCAACACCCCACCGAGTGCTTTGCTGAACTGGGGCTGGTAGCATTGACATCTGCAGTTTAGATCTAGAATCTTTAGAGCAGGCAAAAATCTTACGGTTTTGGTAGACAAATGTGTGTGTACTGATCTAAACATGAAATGCAAAACTCTGTTTTGAACACTGATTGAAGACCATTATTGTTATCAAATAAAGGCCAAAGATAAGGCGTTGTGAATGGTGTTGTAGCTGCCTGAAGCCGTTAAGTGGAATTTGACAGTGATGTGAGGACACACAAATAGCCTCATCTGGGAAAGGCTGGCCACCTTGCGGTATGCAGTGATTTGAGGCAGACATGGTTGGCTTTAGGTGCTTTATTTCATTCTGGCTCAATAGTGGTGTTTGTATGATTTCCCCAGTGTTTATAAAAGTTGTAACTAGAGCAGAAGAGTACGTGTTCTGATAACAGTCCCCTGCCCTTCACGGTGTATATGCCTGATGGGTATGTCCTAGAGCAGTTCCGCTGCTGTTAGTCTGCAAAACCCCTCCTTGCATGAGTTATCACTATTTCTACATACTGTAGGAAAGAGAAAAAGCAACAGCTGTGTAGCTGTGTGGGGTGGTAAGCTGCTCGGATTGCTTCCACTTTTAGAAGTCAATCAAGATGTCAGACATGACAAAGCTCATGGTGGGTATTTCTGCAGCTTCTATTAAACATCACAGCTTCTCGTGTACCTAAATTCCTCTCCTTTTACATGGGGACCCAGGTAGAACATTCATACTACAATTAGACAAATGTTTAGGCAGAACCAAAAAAGATTTCATAAAGGCACATAGAATTTATACCTTTTGCTGATTTCCAGATGTCCAGCTGGTCAAGAGAGACCTGTGTGTGTGCATTTCTGAATGACTTATTTCCAGTTGGATCCTTTTAATTTCACTGGGGAATAATGATCAACTTTCTGGCTATTTTAAATGGATGGCAGCAAATCCATAAGGGATCACTAATAGTTTTTTAATGACAAAGGGGGTTGGGAGGAATGGAGAAACCAGAAAAACTGGAATAAATGATAATGTTTGCAAGCTGCTTATTGCCATAAACACTAAATATGAGTAAAAGATTGTGGAAAATCAGAGCCTTTCAGAAATATTTCTCCTCACTGAACAAAAATCTTTGCTGAAGCTGCTCTGTAGTATGTTTTTTCTTTCCTTTTCAGTTCCCAATTAAATGTGATGCTTGCATCTGCTGATCTAACATAACCTAATCCAAAGAAAGAAGGGAGAGGCATCTGAATATAGCAAATGATACAAATATTCCCAAGGGAACTTCTAGTCTAGCTCCTAAAAGGTATAACTGTGCAGTTTCTGAAAGAACTGAGAAGGAACTAGCTAGCAATGCCTGACCTGTAAAATCTCATACAGATGGAAGGAGAGGGAAGAGGCATGGAAAAGCTAGCAAGATGCTTGAGTTCCTTCAGTTACATAGGCTTCTGGGATTACATTGCAAAGGAGAGTTAAAACAAGGATGGTATGCGTCATATAGAACATTTATTGATCAGAAAGCTTGGACAAATACAGTATTTTAAGACTGTATATTTAAACCAAAATGTCTGTTGTATATCTTACTATTTTAGGATCCAGTGTGTAACACTATCTACTTCAAATAATACTGTAAATAAAACTTTCTTTTATGTACCTTGGTGATTTAGTTACAAAGGCATTTGAGGTTTTTCTCCTCTGAAGACAGGCTGAGGGAGTTGGGGTTTAGCCTGGAGAAGAGAAGGCTCCAGGGAGACCTTATAGTGGCCTTCAGTACCTAAAGAGGGCTGCAGGAAAGCTGGGGAGGGCTCTTCATCAAATATCATAGTCTTAGGACAGGGGGCATGGTTTTAAACTGAAAGAGGGGAGATTTAGATAAGACATTAGGAAGAAATTCTTCCTTCAGAGGGCAGTGAGGCACTGGCCCAGGCTGCCCAGAGAAGCTGCAGATGCCCCATCTCTGGCAGTGCTCAAGGCCAGGCTGGATGGGGCTTTGGGCAGCCTGGGCTGGTGGGAGGTGTCCCTGCCTATGGCAGGGGGGTTGGAATTACATGATCTTTAAGGCCTTTTCCAACCCAAACTATTCCGTGATTCTGTATTTTGGCTAGCTACTAAAATAAAACACTTTTCACAGGTCACGTATGCAGCTAACAAGCAATAGGCGGTGAAAAATATGTTCTCATGGTAAAATTGACTTTGTTAAATAATCAAAATAATGAAGTCATTGGTCCTATAATCTTTAGGATAGGTTGTTTGGGCTCCAGTTCAACTTCATGGGAGTTAATGGATAGACTCCTGCTACATTTAGTGAGTTACAGTATGGCCCGGTTTCAGTTCTCATTTTAGCAATGAGCTTAGCAGCCAGAACCTGTCCCCAGCCCGGTATTTCACATCGCTGTAAATTCTCAACAGAGCACAGCTGGCCTAGCCAGCCCTGCAGTGCAAGCTGCGCACGCTGGGAAGGAGCTGCTTTGCCTAAGGAGGTATCGCAGGGTCTCAGCTCGTCAGCCCACATGCGCCTGAGCACAGAGGTCCTGAAACAGCTGCAAAGGTGCTGCAGCTCAGAGGCTGTCACCCTGACTGGGCTCACCGCGCTTCTCTGTGCCATAAAGGAGTTTCCTGCTTGCCTCATTGATCCCAATAACATTCTTTATATAGTTCAGTGGCACACAGGTTACTGTGCGTTGAATTAAGGACAGTGCCTTCTATACAGTGGAAGTCTCAAAGTTCCTTGTGACTATTTAATGTAGGACTTACCAGACTTGGGATAGAACAAACTCTGGTATATCCAGGTAAAGATGAAGAGGTTTTGTAAATGATACCTTCCCTGTTTGGATTCAGATTCGTTAAAATGTAGTCTCTTTAGAAAAGTGTGAATGTATTTTTGTCTTAATATTTAAAATCTGCTGCAACATATTTTAAAGGTATATTGAGTTATTGAGACCAGATGAAATAATAAACAACTTTATTATATGAGGAAAGGAGAAGTGGAAGTAAAAACATGTCTACTGGAAAGAAAAATGGAAAGTGATTTTTGGAAAAAACAAAAAACAAACAACAAACAACAACAACAACAACAACAACAACAACAACAACAAAAAAGAACACTAAACAATTTGAGCCAGAGTAGTAAAAGTTTATAACAGAACTAACAGTTAACAAAACTGAAAGGGACAAAGTAAAAAATAAACACCACTCTTTCAGGTTATTGTCAGATGTTTGCAAATGTAGTAAGGAGAAAGTATCAAAAGAGACTCAGGTAAAGGAGATCACACTATAGCAGTCTTTCTGTTGAGAAAAACACATATAGTTATGTGATAAGTAGTTCTTAGAATACATTTGTGTATTGTTACTTAGAAATTTGGCAACAGGTAACTGCGTGGTAAAACAAAACATTGTTCTTTCAGGCCACTTCTAAAAGCTTGCAACTGTCAGTCAATGGACTGTCAGTCACCTAGGTTCAGATTGAGGTTCATGTCATTGACCTGAGAGAACTTCAGTCATTACATTGCAAAACTCGCGGAAATGTTCCGTTACTGCTAACTAAGCCTACACATTTTCCTCCTTCTTTGTATAGGAAGCGGCATAAGCAAAGTTGCCTGTGTTGAGTACAACAGCAACACTTTTCATCCGTTCTGAGCTCTGCAGGCAGTCACTAACAGATGCTGTTTGGAAGGAACTGTCCCGTTTACATCTGTCTGGCACAGTGTACCACTCAAAGTCTGCAGTGTCGCTGTCAGTTAGCTTTACTAACTTTACTAACAAGTACAGTGGATGCAGAAGCCAGAGACTTGCCAGACTCCTTACCTTACTCCTTCCTTCCCTGCCCCGCAGGCTGCTGTGGGATAACCAAGGGTGTCTGTCAGTCAGTCTGAAGCTCAGCCTGCAGGTCTGGAGCTGAACTCCCTCAGTGTTGATAGACTTTACCTAAAATCAGTGTTATGTGGACAGACATGAGCAAATCTCTTCAGAGCCTTTTCCAGTGTCAGCTGTGCCCCATTACACTTCCTGTAAAGCAGATTCATTGCTTGTATTGTAAGCACTGATTGCAGCCCGTGGCGAGCCTCTCTGAAAATAATGGAGCTGTGTGGAGACAACTTGTTCCTGGAACAATCGCTTCTGACACCTCCTGGGTGAGTGCATCTTGGCTCAGTAATGGAAAAGCACTGAAGTTGACTTTACAAGGCAGTGTGCTCACAAAATGAAGCCTAATTTAAATTTGCTTAATCCCATAATGTAATATTAGTGTGAAAGTGACATTTGCTTGCCAAGAGTGTGCATGCCACTTCTCTGTGGGCACCCTCAAGGCATGTTTCTTAACTTGCAGAGCTTGTTAGTAACTATTTTTAGATCTTTAGGCAAACTTACAAAAACTGACAAATGGTAAAAGCATTCGGTAACTAGTACTGCCACATAGATAACAACAGGGAGTCTGGGTCTCACATTAAATTAGGATTTGGACTGAGGAACCATCAGTGAGAGTTTGTACGTTGCAGTCCCTACCTCGCAGCATGTGGAACGTGACAGCTCTTTGTTCTATCATTTATCTGCTCTGGTTGCACCTAGAGCCTGCATTGTCTGTGCATGCGGTGGGACATGGTGCACGTTCCAAGCAGCTTGCACTTTCAGGAGCTGAAACAGAAAGGAGGAACTAACTGCGTTTCATAACGGTAATCAGCGTGCAGTTTTGCACAATGATAGATTTATTTGATTAGCTTACTGATCAGTTGCATTTTGATTTGATTTGCACTTTATTTTTTTTCCCTTGGCTATTTTTAATTTCCTTTTGAACATCTAAATACATTATTTAGCAAATGTATTAGAGTTGGAATGCGCTTGCTTGTAACATTTTTTCCTAAGAATATCATTAGATTGAAATTCCTTGCATTGGCAAGCTGCCTGTTCAGCTCTCTCCTTATCTCTTCAAGTTCAGTGCTGAGCTGCTCCTCCACCAGCCTGGCCTGCTTAGCCTTGGTGTCCATTTTCCTCCCTGTCACCAATTATTGAGCACATCCGTGGGCAACAAGCTGGTGACCAGGGCAGAAAACATTGGAGGAGGAAGCTGCAGGAAGGGCGTAGTTGGTGCGAAGTCCAAAAGCACCCTCTGCACATGCTGGTGGTGTGGAGCTGCTTGCTTCGGGGAGAGGAACTCCTCCTGCGTCCTCTGTGCAGGGACAGGAGACCTGAAGGAACAGGAAGGCCTTAGCAGGGGGAGGCTGATGGGGAAGCTGCCCGAGTTGGTTTCAGTTCTCAGAGGATTAACAGGAGCAGATACAAACAGTAACTCAAAAGGCCTCAGCTGCTCTCTAAGGGCTGTGTCAACCCTGACCATTGCTGAGGGAAGAGGAGTTTGATTTGGGGACTGTGGAGCCTCTGTGCTGCAAGCCATGCTCTTTCAGGGCATGCTTCAGCATGGCACCAGTGTGCATAATTTGCCTGGAGAAATCCCTTTCAGAAGGGTTTTAACATTTGGAAATACTCTTTCTTGATTTATTTAGAAGCATCTGCAAACAGGAATGGTTCCAGAATGACACTTCTTGCTGCTTTAAATGTGCACACGTTCTAGATTAGGGTATTTTTGGAGAACATCGGTTTATTAAACCAGTGAGGGCCGAGCTCCGCGCGGGATGAGGCCGGAGCGGTGGCGGCCATCTCGCGCCCCGGGGCTGAGGTAGCGAGGGCGGGGGGCGGGAACGGTCGTGAGCGCAGCGGCAGCGCCCCCCCCCCGCCTTCGGCGCCGCCTGCGGGCCGGGGCCGGGGCCGGGGCCGGGGCCGTGGCCGTGAGGGGAGCGCAGCCCTCCCCAAGGGTTCCCCGAGGGACCGCCCTGTGACCGAGATCGGGCCCCGGCCCATCCCCACGGCGGCCAGGCCTGCCCTGTGCGGCGGCGCCCCGTGTGGGGGTAAAGAGCGCTGGGGTCGCTGTGTGAGCGTGGGCCTGGCAGCCCGGCAGAGGGAGCGGGCTTGGCATGGTTTCGCTTCCACATGTGTTGACGCCCCAAGAGCAGGCGTGAGGCCTCGGCCTGGAAAGGCTCCCCAGGCCCCGCCGGAGTGGCAGCCGCGGGCTGTGGCGTGGTGACATACGGCCCTGCCTGAGAGACCCCTGGGAAGGTGCTTGGGGGGGGGGCACGGCTGAAGTTTTCTTCTCAGACCTGTACGCTGAAGGTTGCATTTCAAGAGTGTTTAGGGGAAATGAAATGTGTTGATACTTAATTGTGACTTTGATTTGATCGATCAAAATACCCTTAGAGTAAAAGCAACCAGCGGTTCCTGTTGGGCTGCCCAAACTCATTTGTTCTTGTATTCATTATAATTTCCATGTATTTCTGTGTGAGTTTGGTGGATAGGATTTTAGAAATGCACTTTTCTCTAAGTTACACATACTTATCAGTACATACACAGTCTTAAAAAGCTCTGTGTGTATTTTTGTGCATCAGTGAATATGACAAATTAATTGCAAAGCAGGTTAATTTATGCACTTAATGACCTTACTGCTGCTATGGCAGATTTTCAATATGAGGTGTGTGGAAGGTAATTTCTAAACTGGTGCCTATGTGCAGGGTTTCTAGGTCCTGGTAGAAAACGTGGAAGAATTTATGGTGGAAATTTTCACTGCAATATTATCTTGGTGATGCCAAAGTGCAGTTTGTAATTAGTCTTGGCGTCTCAGTGCTGTTACCACAGAACTGGGAGGTGGAAGAACAACGCTGCGGTCCTGTTTTCGCTTGCTTGCCTTGCCTCTCTCTGTTCCTTGTGCAGAAAGATGGAAGGTAAGTTTTGACATGAGACATGAGAAGGGCTCCCAGCTCTGCCAGCTGAGACATGCCCGGGATGGCCCTGAAGTACTCAAGGCTAGTTTGGCAAGAACATTGTAAGAAATGTAGCGAGCTTTTCAGTTTAGATTATGTTTTCAGTCTGTAAAAAGAAACCCAGATATGTGTTACCAGGATTGTTTACTGAAGTACTATTCTCTTTCATTTAAGTCAATAATGAATATTTCTGGCAGACCTTTGCAGTAGCGTTATATTTCACCAAAGTTCACTATTTAATAAAGTAGTTTAAATGGATAAAGCAAGACTTTCCACAAAGACTTGGTTGTGTTCAGGTAGGCCTGAAAATGAAAAGCAAAGACCAGAAATTAGGAGGACATGTGAAACAGTACCTGTATAATGAGCTATCTCACTAACTGTGTCACACTTTCAAAAAGAGCCCATTTTGAGTGGAAGTGCATCTTGCTGCCAGCTGGCTTGGCAGGTCTTCAGCTTGTAGCCTTAATCTATTCCCCGAGGTCAGATAGCTGCTTTTGTGAAGTCTGGGATCGTATGACATAGTACTAAAATCCATTGCCTGTGTGGAATCAATCGCTTCACAGCTCATTGTTTAATTGACATTTAATGTCCAGTTGCCAAGCCAATAGTGCAGCTTGACATGGAATTAAAAACACAAGAGCTGTGGCAAAATACTGGGTAGGAGAGGGTGTCAAGATACATGGAAGGTTAATTGGCAATGGAGTATTTTTTTACTAGTTTGGTGTCTTGTTTTACAAAGCGAGTTCTAAGATTTGGTTGCTCTACTGCAATTTATGCATCGCAAATACACCGTTCTTATACAAAGTGCCTCTTAGTAGGAGCCATACACTTGAGCTCTCTTAGACATTCACAAATTTTGTAGATCTTTGAAATCTGGAAACATCACGTCGAAGTATTAGTAAGTGATACATGGCTGACTGAGGCAGTGCCTTGGCTTTTCTCATCCAGAGAATCTGAGTTCTGAAGGCCAAGGTATTAGAGGATGTCTCTAACCTTTCGTTGAGGATTGATTTTTATTTTATTTATTTTGACTGTTCAAAACCAGTGGCTCTTCTAATATATTTTGTTTGAGCTGGAACAGTTCCTAATTAAAAGACTGAAAGACAAATGTTAAGAGATAAGCATCTCACTTTATAGAGCAAGTAAAATCAGCCTGAGCATCATTGGTAATATGCTAAATTAGTGCTAAATTAGCAATGTAGTACTCTAACATATCAAATGATAAAAAAAAAAAAAAAAGGAAAAAAAAAAAAAGGAAATGAAAAGGTAAAAGAAAGTCCAGGGAAAAATTACATGGTTCAACAGTTAACTTACTCAGCTTTCTAAGTAGCACAACACTTCCGTCAGAGTCTAGCAAGCAAACTGATAATTTAAATAAAAAATATTTTAAAGGATCAAAACAAAATGAGAGACATTAGAAGGAGGAAGAGGAATGTGACTCTTCAGGATGCTTGAGCTACAGGGAAATAGCATTGAAAATATGGACATATAAGAAACCCTAAATGGTAGTTTGACTTGGTTTCAGGGAATGGAAAGATAAGAAAATGTATACTGCATAGATGCTGATTGATAGCTAGTGCTACATGTTGTAAAAATAGGAGACTTTCAGAGACAGAAAAGGACAAGTTGATTTCAGTTGTAATGGATCATTGAAGTTGGATTACATTCATTTGAGAATTCTGAAAGTGCGTGTGGAGCATCTGAGCTGATAAGAATAATACTCAGTTTATCATAATAACTGCCTGTTATACTTGGGAACTGGACTGCAGGAAATATCTCACTTCTTAATTTTATTTTATTTAAGAATTAAATTAAGTCCTTGGAATAATAAGATGGTGAACCTATGTTAACAAAGTAGCCAGTGGAAAAATGACCTACTTGAGCATAGCGTGCATACTGGTCACAAAAAGGAAAGCAGGCAAACAAGTCATTGACCTGACTTCAAAATAGTAGAGGTTTTTGTGGATGTTAACAAAAGATTGTGAGACACAGTTGATGACATACATGAGCAGCAATTGAAGTTTAATATATTTCTCATCACACAGCTGAAATTTCAAAATTGGTTTGCTGCACTAGTCCTATGTCCACATAGGGGGTAAAGTTGAGCTGAAAGTTTGCTCCTTTTACAGAAGATAAGTGTTAAATATGTATGTGAAATTATTGCATGTATTTATTTTGGTCGATTGTTATGCTTTAGATGAAGATACAAAAATATACTTTGAGTCAAGCAGAACATCTTGGGAATGTTACCTGTTAGCTAACTAAGGTATACAGCATTTCTCTTTGACAGATGAAATTGCAGTGAATTTCGGTTACGCTGTAGCTTATGAGTTGAAGCTTTGTGAAGTCAGTGGAACTTTTGTTCTTTGATTATGGCAGCAAGGAAATTGTTGTTGTCAAAATGATTTTTTGTACCTCACCGCCACCATGACTGTTGTTTGGAAAGAACCTGAAGGTATTGTTGTTTCAGTTGGCAAATACGGGTAATTAACTATATGCAACTTTAACATGACAGATAATTTGCAATAGAATGACTACGCATGTATTAACAAACTTGATAGCATAAGGTACATGGTGTGTTGGACTGATCTCTTTAAATAATAGATTTTCATGGACTGTGACGACAGTTTCTTGTCTTCTGTGGTCTGCTCACCCAGAGTTCAGTGGTCTTGATTTCCTTCTGGCTCTTGCCTATCAACAGAGATCCCTTAGATGTGCTGGTTCTTGAGGTTTTATTTGGGATGAGCTTTTGAACAATGATATGTTTTATGTATTTTAAATCTCATAGAATTATTGTTCTTTAAATTTTGTCTTCAAGTAAAGAATAGTCACGAAAATGCAACTTTTAAAAATGAAGAGGAAAAGGATTCCGATTTTTTTTTTATTTGCATCTAGGTTATTTTAAGCATTTCTTAATACCAAATATTAGTATATTTGCTTGAGGTAAACTAACCAGTTAGTAAGTACATGAGCCTAACTGGAGGCACATCTTTCTGATTACTGTGTAATTTTGCTAACATCTAGGTTTCATGAAATACCATAATGTGTCATAATCGCTATATTGCGTGAAGACCAAATTTGGAAAGATTTTTCTAAAACTAAAGATGCTCTCGGTCATCTAGGAAAATATCTGTCATTGAAGGCTGAGCTACAGGTTGAATTTTCATGAAGTATGTTTAAATGCTTATCATGGAGTTGCTTTCTTGTTCAGCATTCATTTGATACAGTGATTCACGTTGCGTTCTTACAAACTGCAGCATTAGTTGTATATGATTTTTTAAAACTGATGCTGTGGACTTTTAATAGTTGTTGTTTTTTTTTTTTTTTCCTTTTTCTCCAGTGAAGGGAAGTCAGAAGTGTGAGCTGAATTGCCGTGCCATAGGCTACCGATTCTACGTGAGACAAGCTGAAAAAGTGATAGATGGGACACCCTGTGACCAAAATGGAACTTCAATCTGCGTGGCAGGGCAGTGCAAAGTAAGGCTACCATCTTTAGCAAATTGGCCTGTAGACTGTCTGTGCCATTCTTAATGTCTATAATAGGTTGATACTTCACCTGTGGAATGATATCTTCAACTTCTTTCTTAGGCTTTAGCAGATTTGAGAAATGCTAACTTACAGGTTTTATTTCCATGTTATTTTTTTCTGTCTACTGAGGGCAAACTACGGAATCCTGAAAGGCTTGATTCAGAAGGTGTTCTGGCTGCAATTACGGTGACTTTTGGTGAGCTTTTCTATATGTTTAGCTTTAGCTCTTTTAGAAGAGATTCTATGGGTGAATCAAAATGAAAACATTGGAAACATAAATAAGAAATATAATATCTTTCTTTTATTAAACTTCAGTGTGGAGGTATTTTTTTGAGTCTGCAACATAAACAGATAACTGAATAACCAAATTATTTTGATGGCATTTTAGCTGGAGATAGTTTTCTGTTTGGCCCGTGTTTGCCATTTTTGAGATTCAAGTCTTACTGGCTGTCCATTTACTCAGTAGTGATGTTCTCTTAGAATAAACTGAAGTGAATTACAAACTTTAAAGGGTTCAGAAGGAGCTACTGCATTGGCTTTTTGCAGCCTGCTGTCTGTCTTCCCTTTGTAATGAATAAACACACTGTTCTTTTTCTGCAAGATGGTAGCAATCTTAAAGACAATGTTATGGTCTTTGAAAAAATGTTTATTTGTAATTTTTGGTGAAGTAAGATTAGTGAAAATATGTATGACATAAATTGCCAGCAAATGGCGTTTGATGCTTGGATGATGTTTTCCACGTACATTGGCAAAAGAAGCAGAAGTGGGTCAGATGTGACTCACAAACTCAAATTGTGAAAGGTCAAGTTCAGTTTAAATAGTCGGTTTGCCAGAGGAAGTGTCTTATGACTACAGCCTTTTCATAGGCACGTCTAAATTCCTCTTGTACACATTTGGACATGGCTGTGTATGTTTCTGTTCTCAGAGCAGTGCACGCAAAGCCATAGCTTTGACTTTCCTTTGTAGATGATAGATCTTTGTGAAGCTGATCATTCTTTAAAGTGTCCCCTGATCTCAAACCAAATGTGAACGGGCCAGGAATTTTTCTTAATTACTGTTCTGATCCATGCCTTGGAAAACTGAAAAATAGGTATAGTATACCAACTGTTTTCCAAGTAGTGTGCAAATGAACAAGCGTGTACTGATACATTTGCGTTGGAGGTCTGGCTTAGCAAGGAAAGGCAGTGTGTTTGGCAACCTACTGGGAAATAGTGTTCTGAGTTTTGAAAATCAGGCACTGTGTGTATAGAATGCCACGTTGTAAAGCTGCATATAAACAAACCATACACTATAAATGCTTCCTGTGAATATGTATCTTGGATTCATATAGTCATCAAACAACTCAGGTTGGAAGGGACCTGTGGAGGTCATGTAGTTCATCACCCTACTCAGAACAGGGCCAGCTGTGTGAGATAGCTGTCATGACCTTTTCCAGTCTGAGTTTTGAACCTGGTCCAGTGTTAGAGCATCATCATGGTGGAATCTTTTTCCTCATATTTGACTGAAATTCCCCATATTGCAACTTGCGCCCTTTGTCAACCTAGCACTGCTTACCTCTGAAAATAATCTTGCTCTATATGATCTGTTACACTCTCATTAAGTATAAACAGCAGCGAAATCTTCCCTTAGCCTTCTCTTAAGGCTAGGGATCCCTAGGCTTTGGTCCCATTTCCCCCGCTATGTTGTTGAAAATAGACCTAGAAATCAAAATCTCTGTGCCTGGGTAAACTGTTCCTCAGTAATGCGTCGTTAATTGGTGTAACCTAGAGAGTTGAAATAGATTCTGTTCTGTATTGGTGCTCAGTGCCTTAGAACCAACAAAGTATTGTGAGAAAGCCCAGGTAAAGCAGGTAAAGGCTCTCCATGTTTTATCCACTTTATTGTGGTTCTTGCTATGGCTAAGTGCAATGAAAGAGTAAGCTAGAAGGAAGAGAGTTGACCAAGACCTCATATGCGGTAGTATTAACTGCACTTGTACAGAAGTAAGCTGAACTTCGGAGGCTTCAGAAGACACATTTAGCTAAAATATTGAAAGGTTTGTATTTTTCTTCTGAAGAGGAACTTCAGTCACTAATGGGTCAAAATGTAAACATTGTAGAATCAAAAAAAGTACCTCATGCAAACATTTACAGATTAACAGAATTGTTTAATTCTCATGTATGTATCTTTAAGTGCCTTATTAAGCAAAATATGAGAGCTTCTATTCATAGATGCTTAATAGCCTCAGTTAAGTCCATGGTATAAAAACAAAAGCCACCCTTCAATCCGTAATGAACGTTCACAGCAGTTGCGCATTCACAAGCCTCACATTATGTCGAGCATGTTGAGCTTTAAGAGTTTGTCTTAAATTGAATATGACATTCTGTATGTGCCTGTGTAGTGAGTTATAGTTTGGTTGGATTAAATGCTGTATTTTAAACCTATTTATAATATTTCTAATCCAACCCCAATCTTAACTTTTATTTTTTTTGCTTTTTACTTTGTGAGCTTATGGAAAGATTCTGATTCTATTTGGAATATTTTCTTCCTTCCTTCCTTTGCGTAAACATCACTTCATTGCATCTGCTTTTGCAAGTCTTTGAAAAGTACAGAGGACAATGATTCTGTATGATCACTTAATATTTAGTGAGACCATTCTACAAAACAATTAACTTAATTACTTAATACTTAAATTGCTAAATGTGTTATCAAGAATAGCCTAATAGCCTAATCTATTCTACAGTTCTGTGCTTTTTTTCCCCCCTCTGTTTTATTAGTGGAAAAATACAGGCAGGGTTTTACAGTTCCTCCATTTCTTCTGTCTGGTATTTCTTCTAGCTTGTTATTTTTTGTATTTGTCCTATTTCTTTTATTCTCCTCCCATAGACATATATGAGTTTTGTTCATTTGCTGGTACTTATTTCAGTTCTAATTGCATCACTGGCAGTTGCAGTTTACGTGAGTGACCCTCAAGACATTGGTGTGAAACAGCTCCATTTATCACTTGGGTCTGTAAATGTTTGTACAACAGGAGAAAAAGAATGCAAGAATGTATTTGGCTCTTTCCTTCATATCAGGAAGGAAAATCACATGTTCAGTCTTTCTTGTGTTCCTTCAAAATGTCCTGTCACCAGCTCCAAAGTGAGGGGAATGGACTCCTAATTGTCCAGCTGAAATGACTTCCTCTCTATAGGATAGTGAAGTAATCACTGTCTATATTTTTATTCATGATTGCTATCTCCACAGGTACAAACATTATATTGTGAAAAACATGCATAAGTTTTTGTCTTCCTTAGTATGGTAGCAAGTAAGACAAGCTTACCTCATCCTTAACATGTAATGAGGAAGTAGATAGGAACAATCCTCTGGTACTGTATTTCTTTCACAAATACTGTACATCTGTTGGAAAGCACAGATGTTTTCTGGTTATTTTCAGCATACAATTTAAGTTCTGTCCTTCTGCAAAAACTTTGGTTGCAGGAGGCCGTTTCTGAGTGAAGTTGAAAGGTATCAAGAATTTATGCCAAATATGATGCTTTAAAGTAACTCAAATATTTTCTTAAGGTTCATATCTACATTGCACTGAAGGTACCAACATTCTGGTGGTAGTGGAATGCAAGTGGTCAAGGTCAAATTGGAACAAGGCTGTTTTGCTTCAAGGAATTGACTAATTTATTTCTTTACAGGGACTGTGAAAGACAAAAAGTGTTTATTTTTTCAATAGACTATAAAAAGATTGAATGTACTGATCTGGCACACAAATTTCTCACATTGTCTGCATTAATAGGACTTCTGTTAGAGAACGTTAGAGTTGTGGAACAGCAACTGCTACTGTGTTGTGATCCCCAATCTTTACTAATTCAGGACAAGTTCTTTAATCATAATTAACTGTGATATTCAGGAGTAATACCCTTGAAAAAAGAACAGGATGTAGTCCATTCACCTCTTTATACAAGGGCACAACTAAATCAAAGTTACAGCACAGGCCAGAAGCAAGCTTTGTGCTTTGAACACTCAGTAAAGAGTTCTGTTTTTTCCTCTTTTTTTTTTTTTTTTTTCTCTCTGTTGACTGTTAATACATGTCTTCCAGCAGTATTTATATTTCTTGAAATTGTACCTGAATACCAGCAGTCTGACTTGCTACATCTATTGCTACGCTTCTGACTTTTTATACGACTTACGGAAGGGGAGCTCTCAAAATCTTATTTCTCTGATCTAGCTGAGGAAAGCAGGGGAAGTTTAAAGAAGATGGAAGCCATTACTATTTCTTTCAGGTTACCTTTATTAATATTTTATTATGTGCCTTCCTATAAGTAAATGAGAATGTTAATGAATTTCTAAGAAAGCAGTTGGAAGAGTTTTGTTATCAGTTTCTATTTCATCTTGCGGTATGTACAGAGGATGCTCACTGATCATAGTTTCCCTAGAAACATTTGCTCTTGGCAAGAGATTTACCATGATTATAAAGTTATGAATCCAGGTTTTCAAGAATTTACAGATACTGCTGTATCTTCTTATATGTAAGTTCGATATAAACATGATAGTCATATATAGGGAAAGATAATCAGCCACAATTTTGTTTATGATGCATTACGGATGTCACGGATGACATTTAATGAGTAACAATGAAGTATACTAGAGCTCATGTAGTAACTTGAGAATTCTTGTCTGTTCTACGTGTAAAGAAATTGAATTCCCAACTTCATCCATTCAACCATGCAGTAGTTATATTGAGAATATGTCTGTAAACCATACTCTTATTTTTGTTTCAAAATTTTGAGTTTGTATTTGGAGGAGTATTGAGATACATGTCACATTAAAGGACAGTATACTATTACAGCTTCATGCTGCTTAGAAACACTATAATTATTAACTCACTCTTTTTAAATTATTATTATATTTTTCTGGTTCAGGAATAGGAAGTCAGTACAAAGTCTTTAGTGAAACTATTCAACAGCATGTTTGTGTTTGAGGTAAGTTGATAGAATAATGTCATATGAGATGTGCTTCATTCTTCTTCTTAAAAGTACTACACATTTCAGGATAGATTGGTGTGTATTAACATTAATTATTGTGTTTCCCTTGTGCCATATATCAAATCTTGCATTCCCTGTGATTTATTAATGAATAAGTCTGATGAGTATTATTGCATATGTTTCCTGTCTCCATGGACTCTGAGTTTTTTTTTGTTCCACATGCTCAGGAAGCACCAAACTATTAAAAATAAATGATTTTTATTTGTCGTAGATACTATACGCTGTTGAGTGAACGTGAATGTAGCTGAAGGATGTAGTAGAGAACTAAGTTAGGTTTTGTACTGTCATGCGTAAGAGAATTTTTTTCTGAGAAGCTGTCAGTATGTACAGCTAACTGAGAATGTTTCTTGAGAAATGAAGCTTATTCAAATGTTCGTAATATGTAGCTTTTCCTTAATGCCACATTATTTTATTTTTATAATCAGATAATTGGTGGTCTCTATCACCCTCTGTTGGACATCTTGCTTCATTACCAGAAACAATATCCTGTAAAAAAAAAACATTATCTGTTGGTCCCCAGCAATACTGTTTTCAGTTTACCTTCTTTGAAACAAAAGGCTGAAAATATTGCTGTAGTAAAAATTACTGCTGGAAAAACAGAGTAAAGAATATATGATAAAGACAGCTGTGCCTTCGTCTGAAATAAAAATTAAACACGTATGAATTAAGGTGTTTCTCACTTGTTAATGATTTAAAATGTTACATAAGGCAACCACAAGTAAGAGAAGTTCTCAGTATATAAAATGCAGTCATACCCATTTTAATGAAAAATATGTTACACAGATGTTTAGTGTCAGCGTTCAATACATTCTTTCCTTTTTTGAATTGCTAACCAATATTAGATAAAATGGCCTTATAAAACTGAAACAGTGCTTAATCCTAGCAGTGAAGTTACACTTTAGCATAACAGAAGAGATTTTTACAAACAGTAGCCTGTACAAAAGTCCATCTTAAAGCCTGGTTGTTGGGGCCATTGCAGAGTCATGCAGAGTGGTTGGAACAATACTACCTTTTTGAGTACGTCTGAGCAGCACCTCAGTACCTATTTCCTTATTTTTATAAACACCCGTTTTTCACTTTTTGCTGCTCTTTTGTTCAGCTGGCCCCCAGACATGGAAGTGAAGGCTTCCTAACTTCTCAAGTGGAAGAGGGATGTTAAAACTCGTTTTTCAGTTACAAGTTGTTGCCCTTGTAACAAAACTTATGTATATATTCTGATCAAATTATCCTGGTTTTGTTTGTTTGGCTGGTTGGTTTTCCTTTTTTTTTTTTTTTTCTTACTTCCTTACTTTTCTGTGATATTGTGATACCTGTCAAAAAGTATTTTAAGTACTGCAAAAAAGCTCACCCATTGTCTAAATGATCATGTATTTCCTGGTGTAGGCTAGCCTCTGAATTCTAATGAAAACAGAATTTTTAAAGCAATTAAATAATGAATTACTTGATATTCTGCCGTGCAGAAGTAGGAAGTATAACAATGGTCCTGATCAGTTTTATGATTTCTGTTAAAAAGAAAAGAAAATGCACATTTGAGCAGTGTTCATTCTGATGAATTTTGGAGCCTTATTTCATTGATGATCCTACCAAGTTTCGCTTTTTTACAGAATTTATACTTAGTGCCACAGACAATAGGTGTTTATATATATGCCTTGGATATGTTTCAGTATGTTGGGTATGTGTTATTTGTTTTAGTGGATTGTTTTAATACATTTAGTACATTTGCTACTTCTGTCTTTGCTCTAATTTTTTTCAGTGTTATTAAGTTTGATAATCTTTGAATGCGGTTTCTTCAACTTGCTGTTCAGCCAGAAGTGTGGGTTTGCTTGCTCTGAGATGATTTTTCTGCTTGTTTTAAATCTTCTGGAGCCAGTGGGATGATCCTGTTCAGTAACTTAATTTTTGAATAAAAATGCAAGTGGAATACTGAGGTGGTTTTAATAAATAAAGTGAAGTGTCCATACAAAAGCTGTTAATAATTTTGGCTATGGCCATATTTTACTAAATTTACTTATATGGAGATATGTTGTGTGTGTGTGTTGCACACAACTAGGAGACTTCTGATGCAAGAAGTTATTCTCAATTCTTTGAAAGTTGTAATCACTGGCTTACTGTAATTTTGGAGAAAGAGTGAGGGTTGTTACCTGTAAAGCAATTAATTGGCTCCGCAGAGATGTTAGTTACCACGCAGTGGCGCACTTTACAAAAGTATTACTTTACTTCACATAAAACTTGATTTGGGTGGGAATTGTAGGTATCTTCTGAAGGCATTTTTCTATTCATTTTTTTCCTTGCATTTTAGTTTTTTAATCTCTCAGTTATCTCCTGAAAAACACCTGAGTATTTTTTAAATGCCCACAGTAAGTAACTTCAGTAGCAAAATGACTGGCAATAGAGATTTTTCTTGCCCTTTAAATAATAATATGCATCAGATGTTGAAATTTGTACAAACTTTATAGGGAGGTATCTTAAATTAGATATAGGAAGCATAACAAAGCGTGCAAGATCCCCATATAAAAACTTTGTTAGTCAGGGAGCTCCCGTTTGGAAGAACTCTGCTGATATGCACCTGTGTGCAGGTAGCAAAACTGCAGGCTGCATCCTTGCTTTGGCAGGGAACTCCTAATGACTGTACTATCGGAGTAACAGACTAGAATGATGAGAACTATGTTCCTTCTGTAAGTTAGGGTTGTTCTCTTAACTTGTAAGTGTTGGAATGTAGAGTAGTCCTACCAGGCTATGACTGGGTATTCTTGTAAGGGTAAAGGGTAAGGTGTTTTCTGTAGGAATCTTAATTTGTGGAATGTTGATTGTTTACTTTGAGAAAAGGAGTCTGGGATGAATTTTATTTTTTGTTGGGCTTTCTTAAAGTAGTAGCCAGACTTACCCCCTTTCTCTGCTCTCCTCTGTTTAGTTTGTAATAACCCATAAAACCTAAGGAAAAACCTATTATCTGGATTAATAAAGTAGAATAGTATATAGAGCACATGTGTATCTTCACCTGTGCTTCAGCCAAATTACAGAAAAGGTTTTTGGTTGATTGTTTATCTTCCTTGGTTGCTCAGAAGAGTGAGGTATATTCATCAGCACACTGTAACATTGCAGATCTCTGTTTTGGGATACAAAAACTTCGAAAACAGCCTGAGGAACTGTACTAAATGAAATATTACCTTCTGCATCAATAGCACATTCTGGCTCTCAGCACTTTAAAATTAGCTTAACCAGCACAAAGGCAGTTGAAGATTGATATCAAATATTGCTTGCATTTGAGGAGGATCAATTGAATGGAGTGTTTCTAGTTATCTGACCTTCTTCTAAAAGTGGGCCTTGAAATAGTGAATTACTTATGTTGTTCTCCCCCTGGGAGCCACCCTGTTAAGAACTTGCATGCTACAGAGTGCCGTCAAGACTTTGCCCAGGGTAGGTCTGCACACACAACATGCTTCATGGAAGTGTAGAACTAGGTTATGGAGCCTAATAGCATTCAAATGGTGAAATACATTTCAGAATCAAATGAAAAATTAAAAATTAAATCTCTGTTTGTTAATACTTGGGGCTTTTTTTTTCTTTCTGATTTTTTTTTGGATTCTATCAGTAGTAGCCAAGGCCACTCTGATCTGAACTCAAGACCTTTTTAAAGGAATAGGTAGGATGCATTCTGTGAGCAAAAACAGCAGTATTGCCACATCTTTATTTAGTTTTGTTGTTATTTCGGTACACAGCCTGTGATGGAGGCTTTTTCTTTGAGGAAAAAATAGTTGATCTATAAAAGATACCATAAAAATGGAGGAAAATATAGTTCAGTAACAGATATAGAAAGCACTCTCCTTCCCTGTGCCTTTTCGTATATACCATTGTGATTTCTTGGGTGTTGGCAATACGACTGTTCACTGCTTCTCTTCATAATGACTTATTAATGCCAAGCATTGCACTGGGAAACACCTGCCTGGCATTAATAAGGTGTTAATGGAAGAAACAGGTTCCTGGGAGCTACGAATTAACTCCTTTGCCACTTTTTTCCTTCGTTTGCATAGTTTTCTGTTAAATGTTTTACAGAGAGAGTGAGCAAGCCTCTGAAGTTTCTTGAGCTCATTGTACAAAAAGTCCTTCTGCCTTGCTCCATTTGTAAAACAACACTCTAATTTTTTTTGGCATATAATCTTTGGCCATGACCTGATTTCCATTGCTCCTGATAGCTAATATACAGCAGGTGTGACCACTGCATATAAAAAGTTTGGAAAGGATAACTTTAGTACTTTTGAACTGAGGTAAAACTGATGCAAAATCAGATGATGGGAAACTGTGAATAGCAAAGCATTCAAGTCAGGTAAGATGCACTCATTCTTCTCCCCCTGGCTAACAACCTCTTGTCCTAAGAAAGACCTCATAATTCCAAGGACAGCGCTCCTGACTCTGTGGTGAAGCTGCTTTCTGGATGTGCAGTGATGTGGTCTATAGGCTCCTTACAAATCACTCTATAATAAAGATGTGATCTGGATCAGACGTTGCTTATAATGACATTCAGTGTACTTACTCAGATTGTATGATACAGCGTTTACACTAGTGCTCTTGTGTTTTGATCTTTTTTCATTTTTATGCCAGTCCCACTGGGACAAGCTAAACTTGATCAGTTTAAATTAGAACAGTGTAGATACAGTATAAACCCTTCCAAAGTAACCTTAAGCAGGCATGACATTTCTGACTAAATTTCACTTAATGAGAATGAATTCATGTAAAATTTGCGTACTATATTTGTGGACATAACATGTTTTTGGTTCAGTACCTGGAACCCTAAAGCAAGATTTCACTGATTTCTTGAACTTTCGCTAACAAGACTTGTGCAAAGGTACGGTACGGTTCAGTAACATTAAAAATTGGCTTACAATTCTAAATGCTGGAGAAAAATGTTATCACTGTATGTTAAAACATTCTAAAATGCTTTAAAATGGCTTTCAAATATTCTGCATAGCATATGGTTTGGAAAATGGCTGTTTTACTTCAGTTTGGAAGAAAAATATATGCAGAAGTACCCCACAGAACAGCTTATCCAAATTGTGATTATTTTTCTGCTCCACTTTTTGTCTCTGTTTCTTTTCCTGTCAAATGTGGTCAGTAATACTTAATCTATCTGAAGCAGCTTGAGACATAAAGAGGTAAAGGATTTGTGTGTAGCTTTAAATTTGTTATTTCTGCAGTTCTTTAACAAGGGCTTTGCAGGTTGAGATGCCTTTCAAAAAAGACCAAGTGTAATTCTTAGTCTGCAGAGAAGACTTCTGTCTAACAGTGTCAGAAAATACCTACCAGCTTTGAGCTTAATTGTATCCTGAAAAAGTCCTGAAAGCAAAGGCTGTTATCTCCAGGTAAGTGACATAGGCAATTTTACTACACTTGAGACACTTTTCTCTTTTAGTTTCAAAACAATACATTTAAAAAAAACCATAAAAAAAATCAAAAAAAAAAAAAAAAAAAAAAAAAAGTTTTAAGAATGCTGGAGATGCTAATGGACTAGAAAATACAGATATTGTATAATGTAGGGCATGGTTGTTTTGTTTTTTTTTCCTGATTAAACAGATCAGTATATATCAATGAAGCTGGGTTTGTTTGTTAATCTGGCAGTATTTTCCAGGTTGAAATAATCAAACGATGCCTCCTGTGTGCTACTGTCTGTGTCTAGCACTGAGTCAAGAACTCTCTTCTTCAGTCTCTGATGTCAAGGCAACTGGCAATTCTAGCATCTGAAGAATAAACAAACCTTCTCGGTAATTCCCTGCCAGCCATTTATTTTCTCTTCTGATCTTTCAGACCTTTTATTCAGCTGTCTAGCATAGTGGATTTTTGTTTGGTTTTGTTTTCTAATAACAGTCCCTTCAGTTTTGACTTGTTCTGAAATTTCTCTTCTTGAAGTTTTTGGTATGTTAGTAATTCTAAGTACATCTTTTTGAGACCCAGAGCTGGCAATATTTGCTGGGTAGAAAGTGAAAGAAATGAACATGATTGTTTTGAGTTCACAGTACAAACAGCAGGGCATGCCATTTTGTAACCCTCACAGTAGAGTCATGTTCTGCACCAAAGATACTTTTAAAGATACAAGATAAAATCCTGTAAAACTTTTTGTACTACTATCAAAGGGTGCTGTCTGAGAGCATTTAGTAAGAAACAATCAGTGACACACCAGTCAGTTGTTCATAAACAAGTCTGAGCTCTTGACCATTGGTTTTGTTCCTGAGTTACTATTCTTCTGCCATGGTCAGAAATTAATTCTAAGGTAAAATTTTAAGGTGTAGGTAAAAATAAATAAATGTGATCTCAAAACCACTCCTCTTCCTCAGTCTCTTTCCAGAGTTTTCGTGGATATATTCTAACAAAACAAGCTGTGATTACCTATAAAAAGATACCTTGTGCTGCATTCACAAAAGAGGCAAAATGATGAACTGTGTACTCTGTACAATGGCTGAGATGGAAGTGATTGTTTCTTATGCAGGAACTACATATTAATGGTTAATGCCTTTTAAGTAAACAGGAGAACCAAATCTGTTTCTTATTACCTTAAATCAGAATGGCCAAAACATGGCAGTTCCCTTCCCTTCCCCCGCCCCCCCCCCCAAAAAAAAAAAAAACATACCCCCAAAACAAAACAAGAAAAACAAAACAAACAACAAAAACCAGAAAACCCCAACAACCATTTGAAATTCATTTGGAATAGACAGGAAAGCGATTGTAAAAGAGAGTCATGTAGTTAGTGCAAGACCCCTCTTCTGAGGTTAAATAGCCAAAGGAAACAAAGTAATTTAGCTTTTATTGCAAAGAAACAGGGCTGCAGGAGAAATACCGTTCTATAACTCGTATGCAAGGGCTCTGTTTAACACCTGGACAAGTACGCAATGGAGAGAAAGTTATTAAAAATGGGACTGACTGCATAAATACTCATTCTCATTCTACTACATCGATCAAAACTTTGCAATTATTCCTACATTATCATACCATAGAAAAACTGATCTTAGTTCCAGAATTTGCTGATTCACTGGATTGTTTTTTATGTTAAAGATCAGAGCTACAAAACTGTTTGACTTTCAGTATGTAATTGTAGTGCTTAGGCTGGAATTCCCAAAAACGTCTTATAGGTTCCTCTCTGCGGGATGTGTAGAGATAGCACCTTGACAAGAAGCTCAGCGTATGAGACCCCACATGTAGGAGGGCAGGCATTTCGGTGTGTCTGTTTGTGTAAGCGAGGTTTGTCCTGGGTGTCACTGGTCAGGTTGCTTGGAGAGGCTGCTGAAATGGAGAATGTGTTCTGCAGGAACTCTGTGGAAGGAGTTGCTGTGCCAGAAAGTACACTGCTGCTGCAGTGCATCGGCACAAGATTCATCTCGCTTGGTGAGCAGTATGCTGGAGGCAGTCTGTTTGCAGCCTGGCAGATAGAAATGTCCACATGGTTAATGGGGCCATGAAGTGGGGGGGAGGCCATTGTGCAAACACGTAGATGCTATTGCCGTGTGCAAGAAGAGGTAGCATGGGTAGATTTGAATTTACATAGTTTTCTTCTATGAACATATGGGGGAGAAGAGGGAAGTGAGGGTTTATGAGGTCAGTGCCAAAAAAAAAAAAATCATTGAAACAATAAATGGAATTAGTATTTCATTGTTATCTTGACTTTTTTTTTTTTTTCCTTTCTCTGTCAGTTTGAATCAACACTGTTGCCTGTGGTGTCTGTGGTGCAGAGATACTTACTTTTGTTTGGATGCAGGTGGATAACTGTGCTGGTTTGTGGCAGTGTCTCTGTGACGATGCAATGTTAGCAATTACGAAGTTGACTAGTGGTGTTTCAGAACTCCTCATCGAGACAGAGTTGCTAAAGATACTATATGAAAGTGTATTTGTTGCTAAAGCTCTGCTCATCTTTTACAGTATCAGTATACCAGACAGTGGCAAGTCAATACTAGCAGTATCTTAATTACTGTTACTAGCAATTAAATTATTAATAAGATGGAATTTTTAATACAATTGAATCGTCAGAAATTTTAGAATTCAGGGACTGTTGAAGTTAACTGCAAAACTACTAAGGAATTATAGTAAGCTATCAGGAACCAGTACAAGTCTTAATGAAAATAGGAAATAGTTTAGAAAGTGATGACAGTGCACCAAAATGCTGTCTCAGCTAAGTTGTTCTATACTAAGGAGCCGAATGGTAAGTAAAGGCTTAATTTTGTTTCAAGAATTCTTGGGAACAAATTGAAAATAATAAGAACTGTAACAGTATATTCTAAAATATCTATTATTTAATCAGGAAACTGAAACGGCAATCTTGGAAATCTTTCTGGTCTGCAGGAAATTAAGTATTTAGGCTTTGTTTTCATTTAACTATATTATAATATTACTTCAGAGCCTGGAAAAGGTCCAGTATGTTTTTAGGCACTTTTAATAAAACACAAATTACAACTTCGGTACGCTGGTTTGGACCAATTTGTCAACATAAATAAATAAAACCTTGGGAGGAAGATATATAGACAGTAGTTCGGTATGTGCACGTATTTTTCTTTTATGCAGGTACACGCATACAGATAGGCACACACAGACCAGACACTCAAGGAGCTGTCCTATCTTAAACTGTGCTTGAAGTGTTGTCTTATTGTGTTAAATGTTGAATGAAAGCCATTAAAAAAGTACTACCCTGTCAGGAATACAGGCATTAAGTTTGCAGTAGTGTACGTGTAAAAGAAGAGACACTTAAAAAGCAGAAAACTCGAAGCCTAATCAGCATCTAGCAGTGTTGAAATCGCCAGGATATGTAGAGAGGCTGGTCATTTGCCTCAGAGAGCTAGCGTGGGTTCAGATCTCTGTTCTAGCCAAACAAATAGGGCTGTTCTGCTGTAGATGTTCTGTCTGGTCTTGGATATTTCATTTAACCTCTTTGGTTATAGTTAGTTTGTGTGAGGATACCTCAATATGTGCTGAACCTGCTAACTAGACCTCAAAGCTCTGTTTTCACTCTGTAGCCCCCTTTTTTTTCTTCCTCCCCCCCCACCCCATTTACTGAGGTAGAACCCAAGAGTGTTGTGATTTCCCTCCTCCAGGTGCCTTGCAGGGAGCTGGTTCCTGCATCCTGTACATGATGTATCTTTGTCCACACTATGCTTATAATGCCTCTGCTCTTCCTCTCTAAAACGGGAACAGTGTTTTATAGGATAAATACAATCTGGGAGGCATTATGGAGTGAAATGTACATAGGGTCTAGATCAATGTTGGTGCAGCACTTCACTGTAACAGAATGTGTCTCATGTACTTGCTGTTCTGACCGCACTGATCTGCAGGAGGTTGTGTTTTGCTTTCGAGCAAAGGTGTGGGAGCTTATTCTCAGGGAGAACTAAAACGTGAGTCATAATTCTTTGTTGAGACCAGAGCTTCAATTTTGATGCAGAAGCTTGTGTTTACAAGATGTTTACAAGACAATTTAGTTTCACAGGAGTCTATGCAGAGTTCCTGTCAGTTTAAATTGCACATTGTTTAAGTTTTCCTATAAAGTTTTTGAACTTCTTTCAATTGCTCAGAATAGGAAAGAATTCTGTGTGTCATCTGGTACCACCTTAGTCTGGGAGGTATCTGAAACTTTAATAAGATTAGAACAGAGATTGTAAAACAGTGTACATATAGATCAAAATGAGCTTGATCGAACTGGTTTGAAATCAAATTTTTAACAGAACCTGAAATTAACCAGACTTTCTTGTGGCTATGCAGTGAAACTGGAATGTCAGCATTGACAGTTCTCATAATTTTTTCACAAGTGCCATGGTATTTGACTGTTCTTAAAGTCCTGCAGCCTGGAGTCAAATGAATGTAACATAACATAGGTTTTCATTTGAAGTAATGTAAGTTTCCAGCTTCCATGGTTGCCGAGAGAAATAAAATAAAATTAAAAGAAATGACTAGATTATACACAAAAAGTTCAAACGTCGCAAAGTTAACGAGGAGAGTTCAAACACTTGTTAAAGGGTTTGTTGATGCACGAGTCTGTGCCCGATTCTGGGGCCCCAAACATTTGATATTACTGTAACAGGTTTTTCACAGTGAATAGTTTATAGCAGCACTGTTGGCAAAACTTGAATAAAACAGAGCAAATGTGATGTTGTTACATGTGATTGACGTTTTTAGTCCTTTTTTTGGCTACAACTTCTGTGCAATCAGAGGAATATACTATGTTGTTACTGATGATGAGAAAATGCAATTTCCTGGAATTCTGACAATGTGGTTATCTTTGAACAAGAGCATTCGTTATATGCTGCTCAACAGAGAAGTCATCAAAATGCTTGTGAATAACTTCCTGTTCCCTCTTTATAGCGGTGACACCTGATCTGTTCAAAGCCCCTTATAAAAGTCTGCTGGAGCACATGCATTAAATTTGATAGATTTTCTTTTTAAATTATGGTGCATTTAAATATATCAGTAATGTCAGCCACATGACATTGTTAGCTTTGTAGTTTGAGGCAGCTTAACCTGGCACCTAAGTGCACTTCATGAAATGAAAGCTTGGCCTAGGTTAAAGATGTTGTACCTACAGTCAAGCGATCCTAATAGTTCGCTGGCAGTATTTTAGTGTACTTTGGCTTGTGTGTAGTTTCAACAAACCCTGTGTAGTGGAAATCAGAAACATAAGTACGTATGTATGGTACCAGAAAAGGTTACTTTAAAAGAAAAATCTGATTTTTTTATATAAGAAAACAGAATGTTTTTACAGACTTCATCTTTCTCTTTCCATTCTAGAGCTGTGCCTATAATTTCAGTAACTGTTTTTGCTGGGATGCTGACCTTACAGAACTTAGAAATGGCAGAGGCTTGTTCGGTCGTTTGTTTTACCAGTGTTTACTGATACTGGGCTATTGTTGATGCCATATGTGTGTGGTCTGATTTTTTCTTCTCAAGTTGAAGAACACACAAAAGAACTATGACAAGTGGAAGTGTGCATTTAAGCTTGGTTCTTCATGTAAATATAAGAAATATTTGCAGAGTACTAGTGATCACCTTTAAAATAGTTATGAATAAAATCATATTCCTGAACGTATATGAGAGGTATTTTATTTCCCTTCCTGTCCATATCTATTCCCTTTTGAAGTCTCCAGAGCTGTTTTCCATAGATTTGTAAGCCTTGACGCAAAAGTCTAATGAATTTATCCAGATAATTCAAGAATACATCGGTGATATTTTATAAAATCAAAGGTGGGAGAATTGCTTGATATAACTTTTTTAGAGACTAAGTTCCTGCTATAGTGTTCAATACATGTTTTTACAAAGCAGATGCTTCCTCCTCAACACTGTTCTTGGCATCTGATTACAATAAATTACTGTAGTCTTGCTTAGCTAGAACGGGTTGTTTTGTTTTGGTGCTGGCCAAGCCGCTTACCATCATGTATCAACAGTCCTGGCTATCGGGGGAGGTCCCAGTTGACTGGCGGCTAGCAAATGTGATGCCCATCTACAAGAAGGGCCGGAGGACTGACCCGGGAAACTACAGGCCTGTCAGTTTGACCTCAGTGTCAGGGAAGCTCATGGAGCAGATTATCTCGAGAGTCATCACGCAGCACTTGCAGGGAAAGCAGGCGATCAGGCCCAGTCAGCATGGGTCTATGAAGGGCAGGTCCTGCTTGACGAACCTGATCTCCTTCTATGACAAAGTATCGCGCTGGGTGGACGAGGGAAAGGCTGTGGATGTGGTCTACCTTGACTTCAGCAAGGCTTTTGACACCGTCTCCCACAGCATTCTCCTCAAGAAACTGGCTGCTCTTGGCTTGGACTGGCGCACGCTTCGTTGGGTTAGAAACTGGCTGGGTAGCCGGGCCCAAAGAGTTGTGGTGAATGGAGTCAAATCCAGTTGGAGGCCGGTCACTAGTGGCATCCCCCAGGGCTCAGTGCTGGGGCCGGTCCTCTTCAATATCTTCATTGATGATCTGGATGAGGGCATTGAGTGCACCCTCAGCAAGTTTGCAGATGACACCAAGTTAGGTGCGAGTGTCGATCTGCTCGAGGGTAGGAAGGCTCTGCAGGAGGATCTGGATAGGCTGCACCGATGGGCTGGGGTCAACTGCATGAAGTTCAACAAGGCCAAGTGCCGGGTCCTGCACCTGGGGCACAACAACCCCAAGCAGAGCTACAGGCTGGGAGATGAGTGGTTGGAGAGCTGCCAGGCAGAGAAGGACCTGGGAGTAGTGGTTGATAGTCGGCTGAATGTGAGCCAGCAGTGTGCTCAGGTGGCCAAGAAGGCCAACAGCATCCTGGCTTGCATAAGAAACAGCATGGCCAGCAGGTCCAGGGAAGTGATTGTCCCCCTGTACTCGGCTCTGGTGAGGCCGCACCTCGAGTACTGTGTCCAGTTTTGGGCCCCTCGCTACAAGAAGGACATGGAGGTGCTCGAGCGAGTCCAGAGAAGGGCAACGAAGCTGGTGAGGGGTCTGGAGAACAAGTCTTACGAGGAGCGGCTGAGGGAGCTGGGATTGTTCAGCCTGGAGAAGAGGAGGCTCAGGGGTGACCTTATCGCTCTCTACAGGTACCTGAAGGGAGGCTGTAGCGAAGTGGGGGTTGGTCTGTTCTCCCACGTGCCTGGTGACAGGACGAGGGGGAATGGGCTAAAGTTGCGCCAGGGGAGTTTTAGGTTGGATCTTAGGAAGAACTTCTTTACTGAACGGGTTGTTAGACATTGGAATAGGCTGCCCAGGGAAGTGGTGGAGTCACCATCCCTGGAGGTCTTTAAAAGACGTTTAGATGTAGAGCTTAGGGATATGGTTTAGTGGGGACTGTTAGTGTTAGGTCAGAGGTTGGACTTGATGATCTTGAGGTCTCTTCCAACCTAGAAAATTCTGTGATTCTGTGATTCTGTACCAAACTATATCACCAATTTGTTCTCTTTAGCATATACACAGTCCTCCTTAGCCCAGTAGGATAGGAAGTATGAGGAAAGACACAAACAGGATTCTCTATTTGTAGCTTAATCGATACTTTTATTAATGATACTCGGAGCATGACCAAACCTAGATCATTCTGCTGGAGATGCACCAGTTTCGCAGTGACACCAGTAAGAAAACGTTCTGTGAGGGTATAACACAGGACTCTGAGGTATCACAAAGCTCGGGTAGAATGAGGAGGAAACGTGTACATTTCACATACTTACACAGTACAACAAATAGCTTAAATAAAACATGGTTTTAAATCATCTTGTATTTGCCAAGTTGTTGTGTTAAGGGGTGTAGCCGATTCACCGTTACGGGTCTGGTTGGATTCAGGGTACTGAACTATCACAATCACAGATTCACCGGTAACGCACTAACCAATATGGGTCTGGTCGGATTCAGAGCACTGAACTACCACGGTCACGGATTCACCAGTAACGTGTAACTGCCCTTATTCTAGTCGTGTTCAGTGAGAACTATCACGGCTAGGAACGATGCAGTGAAGTGCAATTTATTACAGCAGCAGGTACACAGGTTCTTTGGATTGCCGGCGATAATTTACTGTCTGCAAAAGCAAGCTAGTGTGCATGAAATACACAGGTGTGCAGCCTGGAAATGAACACGTTAAAAGGCACAAAGACTCTATATAGAGATTTCTAGGTTTCTGTGGAGACACACAGTATAACCAAGAGTTCAAATCTCACCCAAAGGTGTCCCAACAGGGGGGGAAGAGAGGATCAGGCCATCGACTGATCCCAGGGGTCAGGAGGTCCTCAGGATTGTGTATTCCCTCGTGATGGTATCTTCCCTGACGGTGGTCCCTAATGATAGTATCTTCCCTGACATCCTCTCTCTGAGGCCAATTTATATTATTTTCTATCTTCTAGGTGGAGCTGGAGTGACTCTAGTCAAGCATGTCTTAGTTACGATTGGTGAAAAGTTTTCGTGTCTCTGTTTAAAGGAATAGGCTCTGAGAAATTCAGAGCGCGTGCTCAGTGAGGGGTGATCGCACCTTGGAGGCGGGTAGCTTTTGGGATGGAGGTGTGTTTTGGTTTTATAATGATATTAAAATGAGCAAAAGTACACCAGAGTACAGCACTTGTCAAAACCTGACGCGTCGTTGCTTCAGGGTAGCAAAAAATGCAGCTTATCGGTCTCAGTGTGCACAAGAACACTCGAGTCACAGAGCCTAGCCGTGGTGTCTCCACTCCGCTCGATGCTCCTTGCTGTTCCTTAGAGCCAGCACACCGGGTTCCCCCAGCGTGATAGCATCTAAGGTTGGAAGCCTAGGGAACACTCAGGTAATGCCGCTACGCCCTGCCCTGAAAGCCTCTTCAATGCTGTACATTTTCTTTAAAATGTGAATATCAGTGTTATTTTCCTAGTTACTTCAGGCAATTGTACCACACAAGTTTTGGGGAGTACTTTGGGGCTTGGATGCAAGACCACATTACTGAGATGAGCA
>NC_048902.1:4458410-4467695 GCF_011077185.1 Oxyura jamaicensis | reverse complement strand
TATATATATATATATATATATATATAATTGGAGATGTTTTGATTAAAATATCAATGCTTCAGTGAAAAACAGGTATCTAAAAGATAGGTAGTGAAAAAACAAGTTGATGCATCCAGGGGATCCACTGACTGGGCCGGAACAGCAGAGCTAGTAGGTACTACATGGCCTGCACCTGGGAGGCCAGATCAGTCTTCCCTGCATGTCTTGTACACCACCGGTAGGCAAAGCGCTGCAGATTTATTTTACTTACAGGGATCATAAATGCAGTGCATCCCAGATGCATCAGACTCATTTTCTACTCAGTGTAGGAAAATCTGCCTACATGTTTTAAGTCCAGGGCATCTGAAATGAGTCAGATCTATAATGTATATAAAAATCCACTGTGTGTGCCTGGTAGGCCCAATGTGAACACGCGTAATTGCCATTTCTGTGGAGTTTTCAGGAGAGGGCGACCTCTAGAGACAGCAACTGCTTTTGTTCTGACAAGGCTGCTGTGTTTGAACTTCCCAGACAAGTGGTCATAGTCCACAAAACATTCTGTAAATAAATGATAAGGCAGTATTCATGAATGTTATGGTCTTATGAATTTATCACTAGAAATAAACATGGTAAAGCTGTGTTATATAAAACTAGCACCATCAGGGACAGGAGGCTGGGCTAATGGATCTATCAGTATCTATCTATTTCCGTTCAGTGTGTCACTGCTTTTAATAGAGGTAAATTCTGTCTTAATGCTGATTCTTAGGAATATGGACAGCACTATTCATGCTGAACCCCGTAATGATGCTTTACAAAATCATCAATAATTCTTAATGAAAAATGCCCCAGAGACATGAGCTGCTCTGTGGGTTCCATGCTCTCCTGCTAGGGCTATGAGCTGATGCTGTGATGCAGGTGAGCTCAGCCCTGAGGTGTCTCTGAGTCACGCGCCTCCAGAGCCGTGGGGTGTTTGGAGCTGTGCCTCTCAAGTGCACGTGCGTGTAGGGATCCCTGTTCTCACCACTAAAAGCAGCAACCCTCGAGAATTAATGAGACAGTTGTTCAACAATATATTGACATGTTACAGAACAGTTGGTGTTAGGAAATAAATAGTACTCTCTCCAATACTGAAGTTGAATAGGATATTTAGTATGCATGTGATTACTGGCATTGAAATTTAGCCAGGATCCTGAGACTGACAGGAAAATCCTTACAGGATCCAAAGGCTCAGACACAGGTGATTTACCATCCCTCAGCATACACAAACTGAGTCACAGAAATAGTCAATGTGTATTCTTCTAGCCTAGAGCAGATGTGATGTACTTTGAGTTAAATTAGCCTACTGTCACTACAGCCTGAGCCGCACACAGCAGCCTGGCTGTGGCTGAGAGCAGGGGTTAGCTGATAGACCCGAGCTGGTAACCCACAGTAGCTTCATCATGTTTCTAAGGTTTCACTCTCTGAACTCATGTGAGAGCTAGTAAGACCAGTTGCTGAAGTAAAATTGTATTAGGTGAGTTTGGCTTATTTTATGTAATGTATTGGCTGGAGTAATCAGGAAATATTCATGCAAGGGAAAGTTTCTGGTAAGTATCTGTATAGCACAACAAACTGCAATTTTGATCGTAATCTCCAGGAATACTGTAATCATTATTCACAGGAGTTTGAAGTAGAATATGTGTGAAGATGAAGGAAAATAACCTTCTGTCATGGACCACTGCTTTAACTTGATTTTTGGTGACAGGGAAGCTTATTTTCTTCGGCACGTAGAGAAAATTTAGGTTATAATACAGAGTAGGAGGTAACAGTTAAAAGACAAAGTAATTCTCTTGTGGTAATGAATACAAATTTCCAACATTCATTGTTTGTGCTGACATAAGGGCAGATTGGTATAATCTCTTAAAATAATCAGATAGATTGCAACCCAGGCAGAATAAAAGGGAGTTGCCCTAAGTAAATAAAGGAAGAAATCCTGGCAAAGACTGAGCTAGTCCACCACCGCTCCCCATACCAAGTACTCAGCCAGGCAGCGCCCCATGGAGAAGCTCATGTTGGCACAAGTTTATTCATGTGAGTTCTCTACTGAAACCAAAGACACTTTGCTGCACAAGCAGTCAGTAACTGTGTTGCTCCAGATAAGGACCAGTCTTACAATGTAGTGGGATCTCAAAGTGGACATTTTATATAAAAAGCAGGAAGATCCAAGCATGTACACCTGTCACATCCATCCTCATAGGCCACGACGATGACCTGAGGGCTAGAGCTGGGGTTGTTCAGCCTGGAGAAGGCTCCAGGGAGACCTTATAGCAGCCTTCCATTACCTAAAGGGGGCTGCAGGAAAGCTGGGGAGGGACTCTTTGTCAAGGGGTGTAGTGACGGGACAGTCTTTTAAACTAAAAGACTGGAGATTCAGATCAGGTATTAGGAAGTAATTCTTCCTTCAGAGGGCGGTGAGGCCCTGGCCCAGGCTGCCCAGGGAAGCTGTGGATGCCCCATCCCTGGCAGTGCTCAGGGCCAGGCTGGATGGGGTTTGGGCAGCCTGGGCTGATGGGAGGTGTCCCTGCCCATGGCAGGGGGTGGAACCGGATGATCTTTAAGGTCCCTTCCAACCGAAGCCATTCTATGATGATTCTATGAAATTTCTCAGAGAACAAAATATATTTCAATCAATTTTTCATTTGACAAAATGAGCTTGTCTAGTTTGTTCCTCTTTACTAAAGAATAACTTTAGTAAAGCATAACTTTAAAAAAAGTTACATAACGAGTATTTAAACCTCTCTAAAGTATTATTTACAAAATGGGCTAAGAAGTTACTGTGGAAACTTGAAACAATCAAAGAATTGATGAGAAAACGTTACTTCAAGGAAAATCCCTTCCTGGATATCTTTGTAGGCTGTTATCACCAAATCAGTTGAAGTAGAACTAAAAATAAAAGTTACCTGTACAATATAGATAATAGGTCAAATTCAGAACAGGTGTAATTCCAGTGAAGTTATTAGCCCGGATATTTTAGGATATATTTGGTCCTTTTTCTGTAGTTGTACAAAACCATCTTTTATGTTCCACTTCACAGGCACTGAAACAAATGCTGTTGTACTTTGGTTTGTAAATGTGTCAATGATGGCACAACCTGAAGTCTGTGTTGTTCAACAACTGTAACTTGGAGTTTGAAGTGAGCCTGTAAAAACTCAATTGTTTTTATAGCTTTCTGTTCCTTACGTGCCAGGTAGCCTATGTAGATTTTAATATGGTTAACCAATAATTTAATGCACATATTTCTACCTCTAACATATATGCAAAAATGTGCATCTATTATATTCTTTACAAGTGCAGATTATACCATACCTCCTTTATAGTAATTGTGCTAATGAGTCTTAAAGTCTAACCATAATTCTTTTTAAAACTGAACCATATCCAGATTCCTGTGGAATTTGAGGTCCTTTGTTAAAAACAAATCTGGGGAATTAAGGTTCATGTTGTTAAGTTTAATACGTAATACTGGAATGCAAAGGGTTATTACTCATTTTCTGGAAAACACCAAGCAAAATTATCCTGGGAATTTTGCCAAAGTTCAGCCCATTACCGTTGACATTCATATTTCAAGATTAAAGCAACATTAGCTAGTCCCCAAAATATACTTTCATATTGGCATTTACCTTGCCACTCTTCCCCGAAGATCTCCTAAACCAGAAAGCTGCCGCATTTCCAGACTCTTCAGGGTAGAATTTGTTCCATAGCTGAGATTGTCTCTGACACGTATCTGTTCCTGCAGCATCTACAAAGTATTCATATGCAAATACAAATTCAGTATGTTACATTTAATGTACATTTAAAATGTCACTCATTATTTTTCAGTATTTCAGTAAAAAGAGATACATTTTATCATGACTTTAATAAAAGTTTCATCTCGTATATACTAAAACAGGTCCCTCTAGGTCAGTTCTTATTCTTACTGTCCTTACCATAATCTGTATAAAGTAGAACTTTATACAGAATAAAGTTTTAAATATTAACATTTTTCCATCAGTTTTTCCCACCACGCCCATGTTGCTCATTGAGCAGAGGTCATGTATCTGCATATGATTAGGTCAGAAAAATGAGCAGTTGGGTTTGGCTACTTAGCGTTGTCAGCGAGTCAGAAATAAAAGAAAGTTTATTACAGACCTAAGGCATTTCCTAGTGTTTATTCGGCACAGCCTTTGGACTGAAGTTGAGCTGGGTATTAGTGTCATGTTAATTCATTTTTTCAAGGTTTTCCAGTGTTGCTTTTGAAAGCAAGCTTATTAGTACCACAAAGCTTTCTGTGTTTATATGCTAATATCCTGTACTATTTTCATAGCCGCTGAAGGAACTGCATAATTTGCAAACAGTGTTTCAAGTTATAAAAACAATTTATAAGCTTACAGGATCTTCAGACCTTGTCTGAACTTTCTCATCCTGTGGTAAACTTTGTTATTAAATGAGAAGGACTAAGTAGCTGAAACGGTATTAGTCCTGTGAAAAATTCCTAACATACCTCAATGTCCCGATTAAGCTGCCTCACTATTGCAGTTATGTTTCGGATATGTTCTTCTAAGAGTTGCCTAGCCAACCGATCGCCCCCCCCTTTGTTCTGCATTCTGTGCAGAGTGGAAACAATGTCCTCCTTAATGCGAAAAGCGTGCTCCACGAGCGCTGCCGTGGTTTTCTCATGGCTTAGGATTCTGTCTTCCAGCTGATCCACAAGGCTTGCAGATGCCAGCGGGACCGCTGTCAACGCCTGGCTATGCAGCGGTATGTTTCGAACCCGTCTAGTGAAGAAGAATATTCAGATATTATTAAGGTCTCACACAAAACTGGCAGTACTGGGGAGAAGCACCAAAAGACTTACAGAGAGGGCCCACTGCTGCAAATAAACAGATGCTGCTTGCTACTGCATCTATCTGTCCTGTAGAAAGGCAAGTTAGGCTCTTGTTCCTACTCTTTAAGGAAGCTTACAAAGGCATAGGATCTTAAGAAGAGGACATTAGCATTACAAAAAGTAACAATTCAGAACTATAATTGGAATAAGAACACAAACCCAGATCCTCTTACTGAATTTCAGAAGTAATGCTATTTGTCTCTACAGCTTTCATCTTTCTTCAGGCTTAATCAAAGCAGAAACTGTAGAAGGTAGGTATTGCAAACTAAATGAGACCAGACCAAGATTAAAAAGGAATAGCTTGTGTACTTTCCTTCTTGCAGTCTATACAGCTATCCTCTAATACTGTACAGAAGCTTGTCCTCCCACAAATGGGACAGGAACATATGCAGGTGTAGAAAGTGAGGAGAGATCAAAATTATGACAAGCTTCCCAGTCTCAGAAGCCAGCTTAAAAAGAAAAAGAACAACAACAACAAAATAACTTATATTTAGGTCTAGATTTTTCAAGAGCTCTGTATTATGTAGCTTCCATGAAAAGCATGGCAGCTCATGGATGCTCAAAGTAAAAGAAAATAAATAAAAAATTGACTTCATAGACTGCGGATGCATGCAATCATTTCCCGATGCTATGTTCTGTAAAGAGTAAAGAAATTTTTCAGAACCATAAGTTCCACCCCCCTTCAAAAGAGGAGTGTTTTTTTTTGTTTTTTTTTTGAACTCTGTTACTGTGTATTGTCCATGTTGTTTCCTGCTAATGAACCAACCTGACAATTTACTTTCACCCTTATAACACTGATAGAGATGTACAGGGACTCTAACAAAGGTGAGGTCTGTCCTTGAGCTTTCACACTTATTCTGTATTTAGAAGGCTTTGGCTTAAGTATAGCATTCTTGGACTTCTAGTAAGTTACAGTTTAAGCTATTTAATTTTGTTCAGAAAGGGTTAAGTAAAAGCTGAGTAAGGAATTGTGACATGGGCCATGATTTGCATGAGTCTAGGGTATTTCATTTTGTTTTGCATATAAAATGCCAAAGTTCCATGTTACAGCGTTAATATAAATAGACAATTAAGAGAGAATTAAGAGAGACATAATACTCCACAATATGAAGAATTTTTATTTTTATTTTTTTACATTCCAGCTGTACCTTTCAGAATGGGCAAGAGTTGGGAAGATCGGGCTTCGCTGGGCCATTTTCTGGTCAATAATTTGTCTGTTGAAAAAGTACACATTGAATTATTTAATAGTTTATATCTGGCATGAAATGATTCAATGCTTCTGCTTTAAGTGAACCTTCAAGAAGAGTTTAAGATTACGCTGACAGGTCTGATCTTGGAGCTTAAATATTGCTTATAGAATAGATGCATTTAAAAATGGATATAAAGGAACAAAAGAACGCAAACTAAAACCTGATAGGAAGTTTTGTTGTGTTTTTAATAGTGAAAACAGTATTCTAGAAAAGGGCAGGGTTGACAACTTCACAACTGAAATCTGCTCCCGACCCACAGAACTGGTTTGACAGGACAGAGGCAAACAAACTTCTTGACCCAAATACGTCTACTGGTCTCAGACGGCATCAATCAGCAAATACAAAAGTGAGATACATAGGATTATAGTAAAGCTTAAGAATGCATTGGCTAGAGAATGAAATGAAAATATTTCATGACAGCAAGTTACTGGGAATAATGTATTTTTCAGGTAATCTAAATAGAATGTTAGAGATCAGAATGGTTTAGCAAAACTGTATTTTACCCATTTGTTCTCAAATCTAAAAGATCACACTTTATGTAGTAAATTCTTATGTAGGAAGACTATACGTTTTGTTCTTAATTTATAGATATAGCGAGCCAGACTGTGACAGACATTGCAGCAGAATAGCTCTGGTAAAAGCTTCAAAAAGACATTTTTGATATCTTACTGTAAGTGAGATCGGTACCTGGCACAGTAGCTTTCCTCTGGTGACAGAAATTAAAACAATAAAAAAGCAGTAGCCTCAATCAAATCCAAGTGTTCCACCCCATATGAAACAAACACACATTTTAACCTGCAAAGATGGCACAAGTGAGCATGGCTATCCTATTGGAGGCCTGAGCCTGAATTCCTTGGGAACCTAAAATGCTCACTGAAAACAAAAGGCTTACGTATGAAGAGAATTTTGCAATTGCTGATGAAACCTGGTGCAATATGCTGTACAAACAGAAAGAGGAGAACGGGGTTATTGAAACAAAATTGTAAAATTTTGACTGTAAAGAAGAGATAGGACTGTTCTCTGAGATTTCAAAATGCCAAGCATGTTTGTGCTTTAGAAACTTATGAAAGCACTGCCTAAAAACAGAGCAAACATTGTCACAGTATGTGTGTTCTATTTATAGCACAGTGCTTCAGAAACTACAAATTAGAAAAAAAAAAAAAGTTTTAAGAGAGGCTGGGTTGCTGAGCAGCAGTGACACTAGTCTGCAATTCCGAAGGTCTGATGTTAATTCCTTGCGCAACCTCTGATCCTGATGACTGTGGACGTTATTTCCATGCCTAATTACTCGAATTCTCTATATGGAAAACAGAGATAATGGTACCTACCTCTTCGTTTAAGCTCTTACATGCCTGTAAGTAACAAGCCCTGAGTAAGAGCTAGGTATCATTATGATGACTGAGGCACTGGGAATTCTGCACAGCCACTGAATGTCCAGTCGTGCAGCCTGCCCCTCGGATGCGTGGTTCCCCCCGTTTTTTCAAACGGTGCCGCTGTCCATGGGGAGCCCCTCCTGACTGTCCCAGGGGGCTGTACAGCTGCCTGGTAGTGCCCGAGGTCTTGGCAGGCCGGAGCTCATTTACTCCCGGTGCTCTGCGCCGTACCACAGTTTAATGATCTTGATGCAGCGAAGCATTTGAACATGCAATTTAACTATGAACACAGGAATATCCCACTGATTTCAGCAGAGCTGTCCATGACAGAGGCAAAGCACTGGATTCTACCTAAAATAAATAAATAAATAAATAAAGCATTAAAGTCTGTACATCCAGCAATATCTTAGTGAAACACTCCTTATAGAAACAGCCAAACAAAAAGTCCTTAACTCAAGTGTTTTCTTCTTACAGCCTTCATACATTTAATATCAACCGAAAAACATTTTTGGAGTAGAATAAGCATAGGATTGCTTGAAGATTTTAGGTTTTCTACCAGACCACAGCTAAATGCAAGAGTCTGGAGAAATTGTGCACATGAAACAAAAAGCATATGGATGGACTTCTCGTTCTTTTATTTTAAGCATTAAGCATGTCACTCATCACTGAAACCTCTCCTCGTCAATTACCAGATGACTTGACCTGATGCAGCAGGAGCAGGGCTGTGGTAAGGTCTCGGTCAGCAGCCGCACAGAGCCCTACTGCACTTGTGGGGTGTGTGCAGCACCCAGGAACACCTGGGTGTCAGGACCGATGACGGATTCCCTCTTGCTCAGTGTATGTAACAAACGCCCACTTAGCCTAACAAATATCAAATACAAGAAAAAATAAGGTGCTCTAATGTCGAGAACCAGAGTGCAATTCCATGTAGCTCCAGATTTAACGGTGCTGCACTGAGCTAGCATAGATACCAGTCGAAACACGGGCTTCGTGTGTTTAAGTGTTGTTTTAAGTGGTGGTGTCTCCAGCTTGATATTGCTATGGCAATTTAAACCGCGCTATATTAGCGCAGTAAATGCAGAGTGATCTCGTTAATTTACCGAGCGTTCCGGCCATGCTCGTCACGCTGACGGGACCGAGGCATTCCCGGCGCTAAGCGGCAGCCTGGCGGCACGCCGACACGGCCCTGCCCCCGGTCAGGGCAGCCGTCCCGCGCCGACCGGGGCCGCTCGGTCACCGTTTCCTGAAGCCGCCGGCACCCCTCGCAGGGGCCGGAGGGCTCGGGCGACCCTGCCCCTCTCGGCAGGCCGGGGCCGTGCCCCGGCTGGGGGGGCTGGCCGCCCTGCCGTCCGGCCGGGCGCCTCGCCGCACCTCGGGGGGAGCCTCGGCGGGTCGGGTCCGGGGGGCTCCGCCGGGCGCGGGGGCGGGCAGGGACGGGGGCACCCCTTGGGCCCGGTGCGGCGCTGCTCGGCCGGAGGGGTCGCGGGGAGCGGGGGCCGGGACTCACCACTGCGGCGGCCGGGCGGGACGGGGCCGCCCGCCTCTCCTCCCCGGCATGCCGGCGGCCGGCAGAGTCCCGCTCCTCGGTGCGCTGCGTGCTTGCGCGGCTGGGTGCCCGTCCGCTGGGTGCCCGCCCGTCCGTCCGCCCGTCCGTCCGCCCGTCCGCCCGCCCGTCCGTCCGCCCGCCCGCCCGCCGTTGGCGCGGAGCGGGGCGCAGGAGCGGCGCGGGCCTTGGCGCAGGCCGCGCTGCGGGAGCTGCCGCCGTTGCCAGGACGCCGTCACC